>NC_135067.1:4848484-5151515 GCF_051401765.1 Calliopsis andreniformis | reverse complement strand
ATGTTGTATTTCAAGCATTTCAGGAAAAGAACGACGAAAGCTGGGCTTTAAGAGAATAGTAGTTGCACGCTTCTAAGAAAAGAGTAAGGACAAGAACTATGTGACTTAAAGGACGGAAAAGGATAATAGAACTTGGACTCAAAAGGGAAAATAAGACTGAAACTACTTAGATCCTAAGAGAACTTAGTGACAAAATAGATAAGAGGAGATAGTAGAATTTAGTCTACTAAAAGAGAACAGTAGCCTCTCTAAATTACAAAAAGAAGAGATCAGGAATTGAATTCAGAGCACAACAGAAGCCAAAGTAAAGGAACAATGTATTGAAAGCTAGACTCTAAGGAGATTGTATCAGATCTGCAGTCTTGGAGAAGGGCATCAGTAGCTGGATCCTAGGAAGTGGATATCATACACCAGGAGGAGGATCTCAGAAGCAGATTGTGCGAGAATACAACAGCAGCACTCCAAGAAGGCGAATGCATTAATGGCACTCCAATCAGAATATGAGAATCTGAGTTCCAAACTGGGGATTACAGAAACTCTGCTAGAGAATAAGTTTGACATAGGCTGAAGTCTAAAAAAGCTACACAAACGACGACATCAACCAAGTATGGACATTATTTAAATAAAATACTTGAAAATTGATTGTTTAAATAATATATCATCTTATTTAGCTAGATATTATTTTGAAATAATTATGCATCAGTTTATCTGAATGAGTGTATAATTTCTCCTTGAATTATTTCACTATTTAATTATTAAATAAAATAATCTTTTATTTTATTTCATATTTTGTAGCTGAATAAATGTTTTCATAACCAAATACTTACCTTTTCTGCGATATTCCGAAAGTAAACATACTGAAGTAATAAAAGTGGTTCATGATTTCAAAATGATATTTCTTATTCTTGTTTGAAATAAAGTTTGCCCTAACTTGCTTTTAACCTAGTTCTCAAAATATTGGGTCAAACTTTAAATGCTGTTACTCTGGGTTTCACATTTAGATTTAAAGAAATAAGAATTTGTTCAAGATAAAGATCAAATATTATTTGAAAATTTAAAAATAGTCTTACGAAATAAAAAGAGAGTTGGTATGAACGTGTTTTATTGTAAGATAACCATCTAACTGCCGTTTTATTACCAATTAATGTTAATACTTTTAAAAGACAAGGCTCAGCTGAATTAGTTAATAAACCTAACTTAAATTTTTAATTCCTAATATTACTAGTATAAAATAACATATTACAAAATATTACAGATTTAGGATTTCAAGAATATTTGGCTTATAATTTTAATCTACATAAATAATATAGTGAAGTACCACTAAATCTAAAAAATGACAACACCGTGCCAATACGTTGTATCGAAATACTTTCCATACCAAAATCAAGAAACATTTCCTTCGTCTCAATAAAGAGTACTTCAAATATAAACATCCTGATTTTTAACTGCCAGAGATCAAAATCCACGAAACAGTTTCAAGAAACGAACCACGAAAACTCTTAAACAATCTCACACACAGTAAAACAAAACACCAACTAGACTAAACTGCAAAAGCAATAGAAGTGAAGCTAGAAAAAGGAACAGTAAGTAAAACTTCCAACAGAAGATAACACGACCTGAAACAAAATCATGCTCATCCAAACTTGAGAAACTTCGCAAGATAAGTCGATCGTTCGTGTCCATACACAGCTCTGTCTAAACTTCGCCTTCCTCGTACCAGCAGACAAGAAACCGATGCTCGTCGGAACTCGGCCGAGTCAGGAGCCCGATAATGGGACAGGCAGAAAAGCACTCGCTATTATTGATTTCACGGGCTGACTGTAACCAACACGACACCAAAGGGAATAGTATCACCGAATAACAGCCCGATTGGCCGCGTGATCGCGGAAGGATTGGCAAACGCAATTAGCGATTGGAAACGATAAGTGGCGAGGCCTCGAGATTCACTGCCGATCCGCATGCAGAAGCCGCGGAAGTGGGTCGTTTGGGATGATAAAACTCCTCCTTAGCGAAAAGTCGAAACGAAAGGCTGCGCCATTCCATCCTCGTGCTCCCGATCCATTCGTTAGATAATTGGAAACGGGACCTAAGCCTGCAACGCGCCACGAACCCAGTTTTCTCGAAACCCTCGAACTCAAACACTTAACGAAAGAGACATTCAACCTGTCTCTATTTTTTAATTTTTATGTACTCTAGATTGACGACACACTGCCTTGTTGTACGCTCTCAGGGTCAAAAAATTGAAAATTGAACGTTATTAGAGCACCAATTGTTTCCTATGGCTTGTCATGGTTTATTTCTCTTTATTCCAATACGATACTTCATTTTAAAATAGAGATAAATTGTTTGTCTTATATATCATTGTTTTATTTATTTTTATTTTGTGTTTTTATTTAATCTTTACAGTCAATAATCTTATCAATAATCTCAAGTAATTTTTACTCATCATCCCGCTGACTGTCTTTTCGAAGTCCAAATTTGCAACGTTCCCATAGTCACTGAGGTCTAAGGTCATCTTCTCCCACCAGAGCAATACTTCCGATTCGTGTATATTATATTTTATTCATACTATCTAGCTTATGCAACGTTCTTTTTAAAGAAAATCGACTTTGAAGACTCATTATGTATGTATGAATGAACGTGTGCACTTGAGGGGTAACAAGAGCCGATTAAACGACTATCTTCGTACTTAGCTGCTTTGAACGTACTTGTAAACAATATTATGACTTGTAGCATTGTCGTGGTTTGCATTTTGCCATTACGCTTAATTAGCTTTTGAATTAGCAATATCTCTAAAGCTATCGCAATGAAGCGATAGCACATTACAATACATAGTTATGAATGCGTGTATGTACATACATGGTTCTTATAATTGGTGCTTATGGTAGAAATGTTTCTGTTATGGCTACACTTTATGTAATGCGATTTCCTAATCGTCGTGGAATTTAATAATTATATTTATGTGAACGTAAGCTTCTATTGCTTGAAGGAGAAATCAGAGATAATAGGGAGAATACGTGGACTTCTATTATATGAATGACCTGGTTACATGAATCCACTTGACCCCTGATTGGTTAATATAAACAGAGTTCTAATATAGTGTGTATGACTCTTCATAATTGGTAAATTTATTCAATTTCCTCCTTAGACAACCTGTGTGAGGTATTTCAGAAAATGTAGGAATTTTGGAAGATAGATTTTAGACACGAAAAGAATAGGAAAAAAGGTATACCCAAAAAATGCTCAGCTTCTTAACTATTCAATATTTTGTATTTTGTGGTATCAATAATTATGAAAATCGCTGTGAAATATTTTTTTTCTATCTCAGCTCCAATTTCTATGTTTAACTGTAATTTAATTTCTTCAATTTTTATACAGAAAGTAAAATATTTTTGGAATTTCAATGTATAAATTGAGGAATCCTTTATGAACAAGTTTGAGAGTCACTATTCTATATTATTTTGGGAAGAATAATTCTGATATCTGTGTACCATTTACTGTTAATAATATAATTCTATCGCTAAAATTAAGTTCTATTTCAACTAATCGACACAAAGACGTTCATTATCTTTAACCAAGAAACACCCAAGACCGTATATATGCTGATTAAAATAAACTATCTATAGATTACAAGCAGATCTAAATAACCATCACTGACACAATGAACATCAATAATATTACAACCCCAACAGAGAACTAAAGCTTCCCTGATACGTCAGTCACCTACCAAAATAGACCCCGATTCACTAACTCTTTGAACCCTTGCATAGACCCTGTCGATGGTTCGCGCTGAAAAATGAAGTGAAATGTGCAAGCTGTGGTATCTAATTGAACCTGCAAAAGTGTAAGCCACAAGCAGAATGAAGCATGCATTGAAAATCTAGGGTGAAAGAGCGAACAAGGAGCTTTAGCTGATAGTCGAAGGATGAACAAGTTTTCGCTGGCAGAAGTTAAAGAATGAGTCTGGGTTAATGGAAAACAGAAAGAATGTCGGGGTTACACGAAGAGTCACGACATGAAAGATGAGGTCGAAAAATGAGATGAAAACTGGAAACCAGAAACATAAAGGAATACTAAAAATTTCAAATTGCAAAACAGAACAGAATGATGAAGAAGTAGTTTTGAATCGCGAAACATAGTATAATTCATTTTGTCGATGCAAAATAGACATAGTTAATAGCTTCCAAAACATTTATGCTATCAGTAAATTATAGATGTCTATGCAAATTTTTGTTTTCGTAAATATAATTACAGTAGGACCTCGATTATTCGAAGTACCACGAGATTCAAACCTAGAGCATAGCTTTATTTTCTTCAACAAGCTACTATTACATACTATTATTATTTCATTACTTCAGTCTTACTGTTAATCGATAACCTACTGTACTTTTATTGTTATCAGATTTAATATGCCCAACTTCAAATAACAGAAATTCTGAATATTCAAACTTTGGTTAATCGAGGTTCTATTGTAGAGAAGTTACTAATTGAAAATTTATTATATCCTCGAAATATTATACAGTATATTTAACTTTCGATATTTCGTACTTTTTTACATGTTATGTAGATCCTGTCTTCTTTTGCATACTGAAATTTCCCATAAATGCATATAGAACCGCAGTCTAGTTATCACATTATGTGCCCCTTAGAAGCTACGAAAGCAGAGGTTTCAAGCTTAAAGAACAATGAAACTCCATGTATACCTAGTATGAAAATGATGATATCATGAAACCTATCAAATTTTTCATCTTCTAAATTCTGATATCTACAGTATTAACACACTGCCCTTTAACTATCAGATGACATCAAAGACAGAAAATCGAAAAAGAAATGAACTTGTAGAGTCCTTCCCCTATAGTTTCCAACAAGAACTTCCAACTAAACTCAAACCCAAGTACCATAGCGATGTTCCATTTTCTTAAAGTCGTTCTAACTTTGTCATTTCACCCAATTCTGGTATTAAATTTTCTGAAAAAACGTTCAAAGTGTGTCAAGTTCTCGATGTACTGGTTCTTCACCGATTTTGATAATTTTCAAATATGTTATAAAGAAGGTGACTGAACAACTTTTTCCTTTGCATATGATAGTGGTCAGGCTTAGTTTCTATATTTCTTAGTATATAAAAAAACTTTATATACTACACAGTCAAATTGTACTCTATCTGCATACGTTATTGACACTGTATGCGTGAGTCCGATGCCTCTGTTTATCTATCGTTTCCATGAACACGTCACAGCATCCGAAGGCAACTTATATAACGGATAAACTAAAAGATTAAACTTAGTCAATTTTAATGTTAAATTTAAACGAAATATTCATTCAATATTTTCCATAATGTTTTCATACATGACAATATTCTCCTAATTCAAAAGAAGACGGATCAGAGTTGATCTGAGTTAGGGCCTTTTACAAGATGGAGATGCCAGCAGAGCTCTGCCCCTCCCCGGTACGCACTTCCAAAATTTTGAACTTCCCCGAAGGCAATGTGTTTGGTACTGTGTGGTACAATGTCAATTAACAAAGGAATTGAACACCAGTTGCATATATTACCTGCCGACTACCACGATATCTTTATAGAAACAGAAGATAAACGGCTACATCAGGCTCATGCAAACGCTGTTGATAACATGTACATATAAGGTACAGTTTAACTATATAGTACAAAAAGTTTTTCGCAAACACGTCAGAAACTAAGACTGACCGCCTATTAGCTGCACAGAAAAAAGTTGTTCAGAATTGCCTCTTTTATGACATATTCAAAAATCATCAAAATCAGTGAGGAACCAGTATATCAAGAACTTCACCCTTCCAAGGTGTTACACCTCAAGAAAATAAAATTTAAAAGAAAATCAATGACTCAACCCTTCCGAATGGATACACTCGCACAAGTGGACCTTACTTTATTTGATTTGGCGAGAGCAAGGCAAGAAATAAAGGAGGAACAGCGGCAACCACGAAATTATAGTCCCTTAACTCGCTTTTAAAACGCGACAGGATTAATTTCGTCGAGCGTGTAACTTCTAAGAGCGCGTATTTGTTCTGCGGTTCTAGTTGGCGGTACTGGATGACGAGGTTCCTGAGATTTTCCCGGAGAACGAGGAACGCAGATGTTTTGGCGGATAATCTGGCTGGCAGCTGTTCAATGTTGCCGTAAAAGTGGGCCGAGCGGGTATTTCGTAAAACCGAGCTGAAAATCGGCTACCATTTTTCCGCCGGGGAAATTTAATCCGCAGGAAATTGATCCCAACTTCATCGTCGGCACGACGATTTAGCTCCAATATCGGAAGAATTTCCGTTTTTATTGCCTCTCGTGAGCGTAATGCGGAGAATGCTTATGACAAAGGAGACAAGCACGCGTAAGAGTAGGATTAAGCGACGAAAGCGAGTTAATGGGAGAGTATCATTCGTGTTCTCATCCTCAAATGAATTGGACACGGGCAAAGCAGTCTTCTCCTACGAGAGCTGGCATTTGAAGCATTTATGTTTTAACTTAATAATTTCGTTTTCAAAGACACAGACAAATTTCATTTCACTGAAAACAGAGGTTTATTTAATAAATACAGCATACAAATATAACACATATCAATAAAAAAGGCAGTAAATCAAATATAGTTTTAACAAATATTTAATAAATATTTCATTAAAAGTATGAAAGGTTATTTTCAAATATATTTGTTCACATAAATAAGAAGTGAATGGATGATATTTTTTGAATAAAAATGCAGAGTAGGGTACACCTCACCGATTTTAAAATTCTAAAGAACTTTTCTCTATTTTGCATATTTACCATCCCTTCTTTAATTTTCCGACAGATATTTTTGTACAGTTTGTACAAATTTTTGTTCGTTTTTTGCACGTTTTTTGTACTTTTAACATTGTGACCAATTGTATCTTTTAATGATGTTTCTGAAATCTTTTTTCAAGGAAGGTACAAAATAATTTTCGAGACATAAGTTTAAATAGGTGTTGTATAATTTCACCACTATTCCCAAATTCACCGCCCATAAGACATTCATAAAATAAAAACTAGAATCATTAAACAGTTTTAATTTGCGGTATCTAGACCTCTGAGTAGAAGAACCTTTAGTTCACTGCATTTTAGTCGAAAATTGCAACGTGTTAATAAGCAACGTTTTTGTTCAAAATAATGTAATCATTCTTAAATTTATAAGATAATTCTGTATGTTCAAATGCAATGAAAATAAGGAATGACAAAATTGCGTTTCAGCTTTCGTTTCCACATTATTAATTATTGAGATACATGTAAAATTCACAAGAAATGGATCTGACACGAGGTATTAATCTTTTGTCGACGTGCAACTACCAGACTAGGCACAGCGCTGTCAGTAGAATAAGAAATGAATTAGACCTTTGTGAACTAGGAGCATTTCCCTCTTCCCATTTACCTCTCAAATACATAAGAGTACCAAATAACAACTAACTCTTTCATAATTATAATATATTATAATTATAAGATATCTCTATTATAAGATCATTATTAGTCCATTTTAAACGATTGTCTTTTAAAACTTGATACTCAAATCCTCACCAGATATTAAATGATTTGCAAATTCATTAATCGTAATGATAAACGAGTATAATCCTTCAAACGAATCAAATGAATGCGGAGAAGTATTTTAATGAACATATACACACTTGTTTAATCCAGAAATGGTTTATCACAACATTCAACAGGAACTCCAAAAGGATTATTTTCCATTCAAAAATAAAATAACGAAATAAATTACTTTCGCATTCCAATAATAGAAAGAATAATATTCCAATAATATAAAAATAATATAATATTAAAAGAATGTAAAGAATATACATAACAACACAAGAACAAATAAAATCAAAAATAAAATTAAAAGTTTACTAAAATATAATAATACTTATACTTTATATATAATAAGTCTCTGAATAATAAGCATTAGAATAAAAAATTAATTTTAATGACGCTCAGTTCTGCTTTTACATAACGTGAAATGATAAATGACTAATTTATATCTTTGGGTGAATAGTAATTTGTCATTCAGCTATAATTCTATAGCAAGTATTAGTGAAATCAGGTAGCCATTGACCGAAGCGATAAATTAATTATTCTGGGACATTTCAACTTGGAAGAGAAACAGGTCGAAGCGAAGAAAGTTTTAATGACGGTAAACGGAACAAGGTGATCATCTCGTATGCTGGACAAGCTCGAGATGAAAACGTCGTTAGTAACCAAAAGTTCTGTACGGTCATCCCCGACGCGATCATTAAGAGAAGACGTACGCATATCGAGATGAAAATTCGCGACCGTAAATGGGGGAGAATACTAACGGAGAAACTAAACCGCGCGCTCGAAACTCGTGTAAAGCTGCCGAGTATCGTAATTGAAGGTAAAAAGAGGACGAGAAAATGGGGCAGAACGATGGAGGATCTATTCATCAATCCTTACCTGGAGAGGCCATAGAATTTGTAGTAATTTAATTTTTAATAATTACAATTTAGAGAAAAAGTATTCTAAAGACTCGCAGAGATTTATAAACTAAAATGCTACGTATTTTCTGTGCATGTACTGTTTTAATAATAATGATTTGCCATGTTAGATTATAATAGGTACCTACGTCGTACTAGCTGACGTTTAAAATTTACATACAATCATTCACAGATTGCTTGACACGTAAATGCAGCATTAACTAGTAGTGAGAATTAATATTTTTCGCGTTACGAGTTTGAAGAACCCTCACCTCCCTATATGAATATCTAATGAATAGATATAGTATAATATCCTATTATTATTGTTGTTGTTATTAAATCATAGATGGCATTATCTTATGATCAGTATGTAAGGTAATTAAAGTATATAATGTAATAAAAATAATACACGTTTACATATACAGGGTGATCAGTTTCACTGGAAACCCTCGAATGAGTGTTGGCAGCACTTACGATGCTAACAGCATTTATAATAAATGTTGCCAATACTCGAAGAGTTTCCGATTAAACTGATCACCCTGTACATATATGTATCTACTTAGAAGTGTATAAATATTTCAAAACTATAATTCATTATTTTTATAATAAAGATTCTTTTTATATTATTTTTTTAAAGAAAAATTTAACAAAATGTCTCCAAAATATTCATACAGTTAAAAAAAAAACAATTACATACATAAATATAATTTCAGAATCTCATAGGTTCTTAAAGTATCCATCATTCCTCAAGTAGACAATATTATGTGCACTTTTCCAAGATACCAATTTCTACACCTTTAGATATCAATTTGTTAAATCTTTGGATTTCACCACCTCTAACCTACCGTGCATAAAATATTATAAATGAATTTCCCTTTCTGATACTAATTAAATACCAAAATATCAATTAGGTGGGATAATATTAACTGCTCTTATCTTAATTGAGTTTCCCATGGGAAAATCGTGCAATTAAATTAATGCGAGGGTTTTGTACTAAAGCGTCCAACGAATATCGAACTGTAATAAGAAAATCTCGCGAATGAATTGCCGCATTGTCGTTGATTAACGCGGTGCACGTGCGACTGCAGATTCCGTCGACGACCAGGAGGCCTTACAACGTAACCCTGAACTCTGGTACATCGATCTACTGCAATGCAACGGGCACTCACTGCAAGCAGAAAGCCTTCCCCAATAGGGAGAAAGCTATAAGTGTTGGAATGTTGACGACTTGGCGAGATAAAGATCTTTGATTATCGGTCGTCGCGATCCTTGCCCCGAGGACCATGCTAAAAATTCTGTTTCTTTGCGTACACCCTCCTTTATCATAGACAAGTCAACTTTGTTATAAAATAACTGAGTTATCTTTTTGTACTGACAATAAGATATAAATGATATATACAACAAATTATTGAACACTTTTCTGATAGACGTAACTTTTTCATTACAAAGGCAGGCTAAAAATAATACTGGGTTTCTAGAATCAGAATTAGGTAAAATTAGGTTTCTGTGTAAAAAATGGTAGGTAGCATATCATTTTATTTTAATTTTTTTGGTAATAAGTGTTATAACTGAATACAGATCAAGAAAAAATTATTTAATAGAAAGATTTGAGGTATGAGTTACCTAAAACTTAACGATATAGTGACTCATGAATTTATTCACTAAAAATGCGTAAATTCAAATACCTACTCATTGTCAGATACTAGAAATATTTTATTTTTTGTATTAATATTAAGACTGCTGGTTGAGAGTTAAATGTGAAAAGTGAAAATGAGATAGAAGAAAAAAGAAATATACTACATTAATTTTCACAATTATTATAGTTAACTGTGCGACAATATGTGAACAAACTTGTGAATGTTACATGTACTTTACAAGGACATTTTAATTTTAACATAATATAAATCGTTTTCTTGTAAACCACTTTGTATAAAGAGATTCAAACGAAATTAAATTTTATTTATATGGAAAATTTCTCTTAATTTAATCATATGTCAAGGAGTTAAACTATTTATCACGTAAAGCAAGGACTATTTTTAAAATGTCAATGTTTAGTAAATACATTCCTACTAAAGCATTGGTTAAAACGAGGTATACTGTCCGAAGTCTATACATAGATACTATAAGCGGATTAAAGGTTGCAGAACTTATTTCGATGAATCGTTCAGTCATATAAGTCCACCCACGCTCTACATATTTATAACGCAAAAATAGAAATAACGGAGCAGAAGACAATACAAGAATAAAAACGATTGAAAATACTAACTGTCAGGTTTAGTACGAGTACAATGAAAATGTAATACTCAGACGAAATACATAATTTACAGTTTACCCTATGAAAAATTAAAGAGATATGAAATACAGAAATAATAAAAATAAAGCATAGAAATTCTACCCAAAACGATAATTATACAAAAATTTGAAAAGTACAGCTGCAGCTAAGCGATTAAGAGACAACTGCTCGAAGAAGGATTAAACTACCCTCCTTCCTTTCTACTTGTATCTTTTTCCGCTCTAAGAAACTATGTAAAGTTCCACGAACTTCTATACATTAGCCACGGGCGTGTCCTCCATTGCGCTCTAATGAGCCAATTTTTTTAAAACGTAAGTTAAATTCAATTTTTGATCGAAGTTCTAAGACGATATTTCTTAGTTATTGGTATATTCTCAGGGAGTAATTGTTTCTACGGAACAGCCTTTTAAATTATGTACAAGAAGAACACCTTATGTATTATACAAGACGAGTGGAAAAAAAGTGTAGAATCATTGCAGTTACTCGAAGAGAAATTTTATAGAAGTTGTCTAGGCTGTACATCGACAGTCTAGAAACGTGTCTGTGAAGGATTTTGCTAAAGTTTTAAAGAAACTGCATGAATACGGCTTAATACAAAGACTATGTTATGCAATTTTAATATCTATTCCTATAAATGTAAGCTTTGAAACGTTGTTATTTAAAAGTGCATCTATCTTATGCAAAATAAGCCATTCAAATGCCAAACTGGTCAACTCCATAAAACAAAAAGTGGAGGAAACTAAAGATACGATAAATGATGCATTTTTAATTTAATTTGAAGAACATAAACAAAGTGATATAATTGAAGGATTATTTAAAATTAAAAGATGATCAGTTCTGTGGCTGAAATGTTGAATCCTTGAGTAAAAATTAAAAATTCGTCAGAGTGGCTTTGCAAATTTATTAAACATTATTTAACAATCATTCATAATTGTACTATTTTATTGAAACTAAGATTTTTAATGTTTGAAAAGCTGACCATTAATTACGAAAATTAAAAATTCTACCAAACATGGACTTGATTGATATGGCCACAGGAGGGCTCAAATGTTTTTTTCGTAGTCTTATATTATCTTTTACTCTAGTATAAAAATACGAAAAAACTTCGAAGATTTGAAAATATTAAATATTTAAAAATTCTAAAGTTTAAAATTAGACCACAGAAAATCAGCAGATTGGAAATTTGAAAGTCTATTCTTAGATCCCCAAAAATCTTAACTATTTTCCTAAATAAATTGCGTTTTAAAAAAAAAACGTGAAAAATCACTTTTGACTTTCAGAGTATAAAAAAAAGAATAATTATTATGTATCTAAAATATGCTTAGAATTTCCAACAGAATCTAGCTTGCGCAAACTTAATTTAAAGGAGTGAAAACAAGTTCTTTTCACTATTCAAAAGCAATCACATAATTTCGATTCTTTTCTTTCATGCTGTTACAATAATTTGTCGACACCATACAACATCTGTCTTATTCGAGAAACACAAATATTTCACTATGAATTACCATGGAGTTCTTTTGCTCGGCCTCAGATTTCTCTGTTTTTCTACCTCGTGTCGACGATTGCTTTACACGCTAGTAACTACTAACTGCGCCGACCGAAGCTGGATTACTGCGATAATTTGCAGAGTACCGTGAAAAGAGCTGGCGGAGCGAGCTCACTGAAGGAGAGAATGGTATTATAATTCAATGAGAGGCAATTAATTAACATATTCTCAACGAATCGCGACGCGGAAACAGTCGAGGGAGTACTCTCATTCTGAGATATAGAAGGTGTATAAACAACTGTAGGAGATGAAGTGAAATGTTTAGTATTGTTCATAGATACGGGCAGATATAAATTGTCTGGATTTGATGAATGGAATGATTAAATAGTTGGCTAGTGACAATCGGGACGTCGTAAAATAGCAATAAGAAGGCAATATTATTATTTTGATAAGAACAGAACTTGGAATTTAGGTTAACGTCTTATGGGTGAAATTTTATTGACAGTTTTATTGAATAGTTATGGTGAAGGTATCGTTTCAGTATATTTTATTGTAAATGATTACCCTACTCTGTTATATTTAGTATAAAAAAAAGCGAAGAATTAATTTGTTATTAGTAAAAACTAATTCAGATAAAAATAATTTCAAAACTTTATTTATAAGAGAATGGGAGCAATTATTGAAACATTCACAGATAATGTAGTCATATTGATGCTCAGACGGCTATATTTAGTCATAAACTATAAGCTACGCAAGGTGTTCGATGGCAGGGGTTAGAAATTTCGAGGGATGATTCTGTATATATGCTAAAATAAGACGAAACTAAAGATAGATGAAATTGTATTTCAGCCTTCGTTTTCGAGTTATTAGTTGTTGAGAAAACGCCCAAAATACGTGTGAAATGATTTAGGACTTGTTCTACTGATTTTGCTGTGCCTGAGCTGCCAATGTACGTCGACAATAAATAAGTTCCAAGTCAGGCACATTTTACATGTTTCTCAACAATTAATAACTTTGAAATGAAGCCTTGAATTTCGTCAAGAATTTCATTATTCTTAATTTTCGACCTATTTTGACCTATAAATTCATCTTTTAAAATTTCTGACACTTGTCGTCGATCACCCTAGATATACTAAACTAGATATACCTACTAAATTAGATATAATAAACTGTACTTGATGTACTAAATAGAGTCCAACTAAATACTAATTATTAGTAATTTTTTTATTTATTGTATGTATACATAGAATACTGTGTATCATATACATATGTGTGTACACATACTGTATGTTTCTAATACTATAATCTGAGTTCATATGCTTTTTAACGATATACTATTAAAACAGTAATATTTAATCGAAGTTACTGTCATTTAAAGCAGAACGTGCTTGGAGTACGAATACGCAGCTACAAATTTTATCAACCATTTTGCAACTATAATGACCATCATTAAAACAGAAAGCCACGCACCTAACTCTTTCAAAGCAACCCCGAAATCCACTAGCTCAATTAGGGCTAGACTGTCGCAGTCTTCCGTGGATCCCAGCCTCGCCACGCGCTTAACAAGGTCCCTTGGTTTTCGTTCTTAAAAAACCAGTTTAAAAGCGGGTCAAGTACGCATTGGTCCGTCTGACCGCGTACTTACCTATTCCACTCAAAACCTGAATTAAATATCCAACACAATTACTTGCAAGGCGCAAATAATTTCGAGAACGTGTTAAAGTTAACGTCTCGTTATCAATCAATAGATTCATCAGAAACTAAATACGTTACGTACATCGACAAGGTGTTATTTAGTAGAAGTAGCGATGGATTTAAACACACGACAGGTATTCTTGTTTATATGTTACTAAATCCTAACAAAATGGATACTTCAAATATTGCATATTTGAAATATACAACATTTTCCCTCGTGATATATTTTATAAAATTTGAAAAATTTTGAACAAGACCCCCAGATACGTGACCCTACTGAATGAAGCTCACTGAACGAATTAAATAACGTTAACGAACATTTTATATTGTAACAATTGAGGAGACTAACCTAGCTATAATTGGAGGAGCAA
This sequence comes from Calliopsis andreniformis, assembly GCF_051401765.1. Taxonomy (NCBI): domain Eukaryota; kingdom Metazoa; phylum Arthropoda; class Insecta; order Hymenoptera; family Andrenidae; genus Calliopsis; species Calliopsis andreniformis. The sequence continues at coordinate 5,137,210 of NC_135067.1, read as the reverse complement.
AATATTTGAAAAAATGGCTTTTACGGTTTTTTTCTCTCCCTGCATTCTTCTGGTCGATTTTAAATCGCCATTCCACGGACAAAAATTTCCCTGCTACGTGATGTTATCCGACTGACCGCGCGTCGCTCGATGTACCTGCTATAATATAATCGGGCGAGTTGTTTGATATCGTCGCAAAAAAAATGACGAGGAAAATAGCGAAACGACCAATATCGTCGCATGAATATCAATGGACGCGACATATGGACGAAAAAATTCTGTATTTCGTACACACTGTCATTCAAAAGTGTACGAGTTCCGAGGGAATAGAGAACTTTGAAAAATTTGACAATACGATGGCTTCGATATTTTCATTAAGCTTCATTGAAGAACAATATTTGCAGACCTGAGCAATTTTTGTTTGAAATGATGATAAAGAATATGAATTTAAAGCAATGATTTATTCAAACTATATTATTATTTGATAAACCTATAATAAGACACTTACGAATGAAATAGCAAGCAATATGATGTGAATTTGTATGTATGGGACAGAAATTACTTTAAATAGCATTTATGCAAATGCGAAATAAAATCAAAAATTATTTGAATGCAGATCTAAATAATGATATAGTTACCTTAAATAATAGCTAAATTTAAGACATGTTCAAGTAACAGTAAATAATTCTATAAATTTTTTTCATTACACCCAGATAAGAATAATATTACTGAAAGTACTAACTTTATGTCACAAATACTTTGCTGTGGTACAACTTTAATAAGAATTAGGAACTGATTTCAAACTTTTGATCTATAATTGATGAAATAACACAATTTATTATTTGAATAACCACATTTAGTCAATCGTCTTAAGTTTAGGTAAGCTCTGTGCAAAAATTGACAAAAATATGCTTGAGCGTGAGTCCTCGTTCGAAAATACATCATAAAAGAAATGTCGTAAGAAGTTTCATTTTCGAGGTAATTGAAATTGAAGACACATGGGAACAGCGCACTTATCACAACTCATTTTCAGACTCAGTTTTCTCAAAATCGGATCCTTGCATGAAAAATATCCAGTGGATGGTATCTCGTTGATTTTTGAGCGGAGAATCGATTTCCTCTAGATTTTTAGCTTTTTTTTACGAACTGTAGAACGTTCTGAGCGGTAATGGAACTAACTTGGTGTTTAAAAGAGAAACAGCAGTGAAACGAAGTAACACAAAAGGTGTTTCATAAACACTATTAATTAGTTATTTTAAATATTCTTTACTCTCTATTACCTATTAGGTGCCTTCTTCTAAACAGTATCAGTTTAACCTATTAAACAATTTAACCTATTAATCAAACACAGTTTAACTTAGTAATCAAATTATTACTCGATTAAAGAGCCTTGTAATTTTTTTCAATTATTAATGCTTATAGTATAATAATAATAACACATACTAAATATGTATTAATTGTAAATAATAAAAAAGAAGAAATTCAGCAATACAATCTAACACATGAAATCTAACGCGGAAAAATTTGCACATTTAAAAACAATTGAAGTCAAGCTATTTCATTAAATGCTACATACGATCTAATGCCATATTTTCTGATTCAATGCACGTACTAAAATATGTATTATATGCACGTACTAAAACCGTGTTATCCTCAGATAACAAAGTAAATAAAAGCAAGCAATCAGATTTAATATTAAAGAATGCATATTATTAAGTTTCTTATACGAACATTAAAAAAGATATGAACAAATCACTTAAGTTATACTTTGCCAAATTTCTTTTTTTTCTTCGTTCATTTTTTATGAACAGAAACATTATTTGGTGATATAGGAATGTGTTTAAAGTACTTCTAAGCACAGTATACTGCTATGATATTACTGTATCGATATTTTAATTAATGAATTATAAAAAATTAATAGTTTGTCCTGAAAAAATATCTCAATAAGAGGAAAAGAAAAAATAATATAAATGTTAAGTAAACAAAATTAAACCACAGAATTCATTAACTATTATAATTGATTACTAAACAAGTTTGCTTAATGCTACATTAATTCTGCATATTGAGCAGTACTCTACTTAATCTCGATTCTTATCTCAAGTTTTTTCCATTTAAAGCACCTGAAGAATAAAAAACAATAAAAACCTCGGAGTTCAGCTCTTATCTGATACTATACACGCATAAAATTCAATGGGACACATCAAGAGGATCCGCCGCATATTTTATATGCTTTTTTTATAAATACACGAATCAGCTAGGCAAAAAAGGAGATGTCTTCTACCCTTTAGCGACATCTAACCTTCTCCTCTCTCTAACAATATATCAATCTAATTTAATTATCAGCACTCCAATTAATTTGTTCCCGATTCTAGTTGTACTCGATTTATTCGCAATCAAATGAGTCGATATTTATAGCGGTAAGTGTAATGTTTCCTCGTTATAGATACACGGTTCATTAATAACAAGCTTATAAGGAAAAAATGATAGGTCAAGCTAACGTGCGTGTTAATAACTTACTTCTTTTTTTGTCTAAGATATAAATTCTACTTCTTTATTTCAAGTAACTCCAACGTAAACATATAGTGACTGTAGCAAAGAGGTTACAACGAAAAAATATAATTGAAGTCAACCCACACATTAGTAGCTTACTTTCGTTTCGTCAGAGACGTGAATTCTACTTTTTTGCCCTAAGTAATTCCAATATGTACAGGATGTTTGATAACAACTGTCAAAAATTTTAAGGGATGATTTTACATGCTAAAATAACAAGAAATTGTGTTTCGTTTTAGATTTATTAATTGTTAAGAAAACGTCTAAAATACGTGTGAAATTTGTCTGATATCGGACTTATTCTACTGACTTCCCTGTATCTGATTTGGCGTTTATTCTACTGATTTCACGATATCAGACTTGAACCTTATTCTACTGTCTTCGTTGTGCCTGACCTGATTGGTGCACATCAGCAGTAATATAAGTCCTAAGTCAGACAAATTTCACATGAATTTTAGACGTTTTTGCAACAATAAATGACTGTGAAATGATGCCTCAAACACAATTTCGTGATTTTGGATTTCCGCCCTATTTTAACATTTAGAATCACTACTTAAAGTTTTTGACACCTGTTATCGAACACTCTGTATATGTGTAGTGAATATAATAACCTTACAATAAAGAAAATATAGTTACAGTCAACCCACATCCCAGTAGCTTACTTCTGTTTCATCAGAGAGGTAAATTCTACTCCTTTGCTGTACGTAAATAATTCCTAAATATATGTGTATAGAGAATATAACAACGGCCTTCCAGTGAAGAAAATATTATTGAAGCCAACCCACAAACTAGTACCTTGTCTCTGTTTCATCGAAGAAAATATACTTGAGATCAATCCACATATCTGCTAACAATAAGAGCTTGCCTCTGTTCTACCAAAGATGTAGATTCTACTCCTTTGCTCCAAGTCATTCTAAAGTACACAGAGAATATAAGTACAAGTCTATACCGAAACTGCTCGAGAACCTGTCGATTCTCTTTGCCTCTGAAGAAACAGCATCAAGTTCAACAGTGCCGCCATTTTGGCCATAGCTCCATCTTGTTAGAAGCTTGATTCGATTAGCTCGACATCCACCGTTTCACCTAACTCCTGACAGTGACATTAAACGGCCTATCGTATTTCCGTGACCGATCGACCAAACAGTTAAGCCGCTCGTAAACACGAAGAGCCAGTTTCGAACGATCGCGAAGCGTCGCTGGCGGCCATCAATGATCGTCGGAGACACGATAAAAGTCATTCTGTGCACGCAACACCGGTCATCTGGCCTCGGTACCCGATAGTGGCCATCTTTCAGCTTCCAACTGACACGTTCCATTTTGAAATTCAATATTCCCTTGTTCCATGCAATATTCGCTGTAGCATGAGATTGTTTAACCCTTTCAGTGCCAAGATACCGATTTCTCAATAGTAAACGCAGTGCTCAATTTGCCACAGCCGATCCATCAAAACTCTTCTAACTTCTAAATGTTTTTACTGTTGAATGTGTGGAAAAGATTCAACTTTTTTTGGTTCATGTACGCTGAAAGGATTTGTCGACGTGTAGAACATATGTGGTGAGCACAGAATTTTTTCTTGATGTATAAAGGATAGGTAAATATTGGCTAAACAATTTTGATTATACCTGTGGTTAGAGGGTTGGCCCTAAAAGGGTTAAAATAAAAGTCTTTCGATACTGTCACTCGCCCCTTTGATAAGACGAAAGCAAGCTAGGGTAAACATACGTTGACCTCAGAAGCGTATCTCTCACTATGAACTCGTCATTAATACGTGATCCTATGTTAATCCTTTGATTGCTATTGAAGATCGTATAGGTGATATAAGTAACAAATAAGCCGCTTAAATACCAATCTGATCAACTCCATGAAACACAAATAATGCATTTTAAAATTCAGCTTGGAATAAACAACCAAAGTAATTTACTACAGTGAATTTTTCCTAAAATATTCAATTCTTGGTTCACAACTTAAAATTGATCAAAATCGCTTCGGAAATACACTAAATGTTATTTATCAATCATACATTATTATTTTATGACAATAAATATAATTATACAGGTAAATTTATCAGTTTATAAAAAGTTGACTATTAATCACGTATTTTGTCGATAAAGATGAAACTTTTACAAAAAATGGAGTTCATTCATTTGGCTAGTAAAATCCTTAAAAACAGAATATGCGTTGAACATCTATAAATAGCGATAAATAATAATCTACTATCTAATAAAATGATAGATAGAACTGAAGAATTCCTTCATAAAGAGAGTTCAAAGCAATCACCTAAACATCAAATGAACAGTTTTCGAATCGATGTTGAACTTCTACTATTCTTAGAAGAGATTTCCCTCTTGGAGGACCCTCAGGTACATCTAACTTCTTGACATAAGCTAAGTTCAGCGATTTGCAACGAATGGCGCGTGAATAAGTCATAGAGATTGCAATGTTGGGGGTGGTAAGGACATCAGGTAAGGGGAAGCACCAGTTTCGCCAACATAAATCACGTGCAGTAGCCTATTACACGGTGTGAAAGGATATTGCGAGGGGATTGGCTAGAAGTTTTCTTCATGGGGACGGGTAATGGGAAAAAGCTGGGGAAGCTGAAGTACGACGAAGTCAAGTTTTCACTGGAATTTGAGGAGGGTGTCTAACAGGCCGTCGTCTCTGTGCATTTAAAATGTTTGAAAATGAGAATACTCGGCCTAATGAGAGCGAGAAAATTCTAAGAATCCAGGACTCTTTATTCAATATTCAGCATTAGATTTCAGGCACCAAACTATTATTTAATTTTATATTTAGTAATGTATTAATAGTACAGTGTTTCTTTGAAATAGACTCATAACTCGTTGACATGTTTATAACAAGAGAAACATTTCTGAGATCAATTTATGCTTATAGTTGTCTAATCTAGTTTTCTTAACTAAGTTAATTTTAAACAAGATATATAAAACTTTGAAAGCTTACTGTGGTCAATAAAGAAAATTGTTGTCCTTTTAACAGTGTAAGCTAACAAAAAAACCCTAGCTTCTTAGATATACAAAAATAACTACAAATATTAGATTTTATAGTTCAAGAAATTCTATTTGACGGAATCATCTGTTTCAAATACCTTTGCTAAAGAACTGACTAAAAGATTACAAAATCTGCTTTCCAAAATTCATCAGACCAGCAATTTCTTGCCCAGCTTTATAAGTTCGGTGTTATCTGGATACAATAGTACACTTTTCTTGAAACTATTATTTCACTTTATTTGGTTTTCACTTATAGGAAAGGAATTTCGAGTTCTTAATACGTACACTGCCCTTAGAAACGAATGTTTAATATTTTCAAACTTTATAACTGATTTAAAAAGTATGCTGACTAATAAAAGATATTGGAGCTTTCTAACTTCAATAGGGGTTGCTGTTTTCCATGACGAAGCGACACAAAGTGTTTCTGAGAAGTCATACATATAACTTCTACTCTATCACCCTACGTAGCTGCTAGCTACCAGAGAAACTCCTATTATTCCACGAAACAGAGATTCTCCCCCTCAGGGAAACTACTATGCCTGACTATGAAGATCCAGGAAACACTTAATATTCAAGTTCCAATGCAGCACAGAATTCAATGAACAATGTTTGATATTCCCTTAGTCAACTTTACGCTAAAAAGATAAAGCTTCAATGCACCACAAAAAACGCATGAATGAACATCGAGAGATGCCTCAAAGATTCAGCTCGGTAATTGACAAAAAACTATGTCTGAGTATAAAGATCCAAGAATCACTTTATACTCAAGTTCCAATAAAACATAAAGTTCAAGAAGCAATCTTTGACAACCCTTTCATCAACTTTTTCCTAAAAAGATGAAATTTCATTACACCACAAAGAACACATGAATACACATTAGAAGATTTCTCAAAGATTCAGACTAGCGATTGAAAAAAAACTATGTCTGATTACAAAGATTCAGAAATCACTTTATATTCAAGATCCAATGAAACAGAATCGAAGAATCAACCTTTGACATTCCCTTGATCAACTTTACCCTAGAACGACAAACTTTGAATGCACCACAAGGAACACATAAATACACATTAAAAAATCCCTCAAATGGTTCACTGGACTGAGAAAAGAACTGCTGTCGAAGAATCAGAGACTGAAGGACTCACCTGGCTGCTTCTACCCCGTGGTCGCGAGCACCGTTCCCCTCCTCTTCCACGACACAAAATGATCACAGTTCACGACGAGATAATCTAATCCCAGCCAGTCATCGATGTGAGCTCACCACGGATGCCTGTTGTCCGACACAGCACTCCTGGTAGAACCAGCGAACAACAAACGATACGAAAACGAGGATCCTCGTCGAACTAGGCACATTAATTTGTCCCCTCAGTCAACCCAACGGGAGGATCTCAGTCGGACTTGCACGGCATCGCTGCACCCTCCGCTTCTATCCTTCGTGTATCCCTCCTCGGCCTGCAGGAAAACCTCCACGTTCCCTCGGCTACTCTACCGTCTTCTAAGCTAGGCTAGTCCAGGTCTAGCGGTCCCTCCGATACAATGATATGTTCCTCCGACGGCGATGGGACGCGTTTCCACGATCACTGCCACCTCCGTCCGCCCAGCTCCTCGCGGGGATTCCTCTTCTTGCTCTCCCGGCCACGCTTGGACACGAATTTCCTCCCTTTTCTATCGGCTCCAGGCCTAAACTAACGACAAATTCCGGCACACACGATTCTCTCGCTCTCGCTCTCGCTCTCGCTCTCGCGCTCGCTCGCTCGTTCGCTCGACACACACGGCTCCCGCTGACCAGAGTCACATTTTAGTGCGACACACACGGGTGCCGTCCGCTTACGCTCTCTCACCTCTCCCTTTACCCCTACCACCCCCTCCGGTTGCTCTGTACGCGCCTACACCCCTAACACGAGACCCGAGCCCCACCACGCGACAATCCCCACCGAGAACGAGACCACCCCTTCGGTGGGGCATACTCCCCGCCGATAGTGAGGAGTTTGAGTAGCGACTGGGGGAGAGATTCTTCTTTAGGTGCAAATAGGGTTGCCAGGAAATTCTTCAGCAGTGTTGAACACATAAATAATTAAAACAAAATTAGACTGCATCACTGATCTGTGACGTTGCAAGGGGTTTAGGAAATAAAGAGTAGGGTATAAATTGGAGTCCATGGGAGGGGAATTAGGACTGGGGATTATCAAACAGTGATGTTACGCAGGTTGCTAAACCGTTGCCAGCGATACCTCCCGCCCAAGTCCTAGTTCCCTACTAACAAGTCCAATTCTCTACGTCGATGAAGAATTTCCAGGCAACTCTGAGTGCAAGGGAATCAGTTAATCCTAGAACTGCCAAATTAATTTTAAATACATAGATACCTCTAATAAGAATGATGAACAATTTTTGTTCGCGTAAAATTTTAGCCTAAAGAAGGATTTAGAAGAACATAACATGATTTCTATTTATAATGGCATGTCAAACAATGGCATTTACTAAAAATGACCATTGAAATTGAACATGACTTTCAAAACATTGAGTTTCTTCGCTAACGAATATCAAAGATATTAAACTCCTCAAAAATTTTCGAAGTGTTTCGAAGGAAATGAGTCAGCGCGGGTACTTTTTATTAAACAAACCGCTTTGGCGGGATTGTGTAATGAGTCTTCTTTCTAAATGTGTTTATTAGGATTTGGTTAATTAGTTTCGAATGGACAAATGTAAAATTTTACAAAAATATCCTATTAAAATTTCATTCACTGTCACGTCGAAAGAGAAAACAATTTATAAATACCATTTGTATGAAACTCAAAATTTTCAGGGTATTATAAGCTATTTTATTTTAATGTCAAATATAACTAAGGATTCTTGGTTACCTAATACCAAATTAAACAAATTTATCATACGATTAGTAAAAACAGATACTTAATCAATAATTTTGAATAAAATACGAAGTTCTGCTGTAAGTCAAACAGCATCCACTGTTTGTATAAATTTAAGCACAATGGTTGATTAAACCCATCCCTAACATCCCTTGAAGCATCCCCACCAAATGCTACGTCGCTGTTGCCGTGCTATGCTTCCCCTTCCTAGGCCAATAAAAAGCGGTGGCGTAGTTTCTTCAATGGTACCCTGGTCACTACAAAATTCTACAAATTTTTGTGCAAATTCTGATTGACATGCTCCCTCACGTACGTATCAATCTGTGACCAAAAATGGTAATATTCATACTTTTCATAAACTGTACCGTATTTTCTGTTTTTCTTGATTCACTTTTATTTTTCTTCTTCCTCTTCTTTGGCGAAGTTCTTTACACTTCATCGTGAAATAAGGGTTAATCGTTTCTAAAGACACTTGATATACGGAGTAGCAGCTTAACTCTTCAAGGCCTATTGTCGATGTTGTGTTAGTTCGAGCACTTACATAAGCACTGTCTTCACTGAACGATAGTGTATCGAAGGGACTCATAAATATCCTTGACCCGTAAGTTCGTTCGAGCCGAGAAATATCAACACGTGAAATTCAGCATTTATTATGATCAATTATTTCTTTATAATGAAAGTACACTAATTCTAGTACACTACTTTTGTTGTAGTGTGTGTAGATACGATTGCTGTTGAGGGTTACCGTAAAAGTCGAATTTTAAAAATGTTCAGACATTTATAGGAGATAATAATTTGTAATATTGTCAATCAATTTAAAAGATTTGGTTTTTGAGAGATTACATAGTTTTACCTATCGCAGGCAAAATATTATTAAAATTTAGTATCAAGATTTTAAAGTTATTAAAATAATCAAAATGACTTAGACAGTTAATATTTTGATCACGTATAGAATGAAACCAAAAAAAGGTATTAATAAGTATTGATTCCTTGAATTCTGTATGTTTTAAAAATCCTGTTATTGTATTTGCTTAATTAGAAATAAATAATATATTACAGTACGGTATACTATTCCTTCGTTATAAACTCGTCACTACTATCATCGTATTTTAGAAATATTTAAAAGAAATGAGTTCTGCTTTCACTTCTCTTTCGTTCACATCTCTAATAAGAAAACAGTGACCTACATACACACTAGTTAATTTCAGAAATGTATTTCTATCTACAAGCTCGTCGTCAATGCGGTGTGAGCCCACAATAAATAAAAATCGTAGATCTAGTAATATTACAAAAAACTTACAAGTACATATAATTATCTAAGTACTCTTAATAACAACTCCTTAAGTATGTAATATCTACAGAATTTTCTCATTATGAACTCATCGTTGTCGCTTTCATTTCTTAAAACTATTTTTCTATTTTTATTCATTTCACTGTTGATAAAAAGAAATGAGTAACCAACTTATAAATTAAACTAAAAATGCTGTATCTTAAGCTCCTTTCTTTATTTTATCCAATTCCACTGTGATCATGATTAGAGTTTTTATTATTTTTATTTAATCTCGTATTTTTTACATTTCTTAAGTTAATTTCTTATATGAAATTATGAGTTCATAAGACAGAAATACCGTACTGCTTTCCCTCGCTTCAGGTTTCAACTTCAATCGTATTTTAGTCGAGGATATATTCAGTGTCGGAGAAATCATCTTTGTTACTACTTAAGGAAGTTCTGCGTTCAAAATAGCTAGACTACGAAATTAACCGAGGCAGTTGGGCTACCTAAGGACTTCACCCCTCGCTATTTAAGGGATTCCCATATTCAAACCAAGAAGATTCCCTGATCTGATAGACAATGGGTATCCCTTCGGCGACGTCTGACAAGTTTCGCCTAAGTGTTCTAGCGGTTTAAAGGAATTGTAGAAGTTCGAGTAATCGATAATCGTCTGAGACGAGGGTTTTAGTGGAATTGAATTTATGGCCATGGAAACTGAAACTTGAAAACAAGTTAGCAAAGTATGCTGGTTGGCTCCGCGCAAATCTTTATAGCGATGTATTTGGTGATTTGTAATTTATTGACGGGACGAACAGTTAGTTTGATAATAGTCAAATAATAATTATTTGAGGATTATAAGAATTACTGATGAACTTATAGTCAGTGGCACGTTTTTAAGAAAATATTTAATGCATAGAAATCATGAAATTTATGAACTTTCACAGATTATTTCCGAAACTACTATTAATTTAATTATTTTGTAATTATACAGAATGAACCAATAGAAACGAATATCTCAAATATTTAAGCATTCATAGAAGTAAAAAAAATAAAAGATTATTTGGTATAAAAAGTTATTGTATTTACTTGTTTTTTTAAAACATCCTTATTTTATATTTACTATTAGCTATTATTTATATTTGATGTTTACTATTTGCAACTTTTAAAACGAAACAAAAATTTATAAAATCAATCAAGATTACTGGAAAATGGTTACATAAACTTTCGTATTCGATATGTGCTAACGTTCAATGTTATTTTTTCATAGCAACTTATTACAATTTCCTTCATATGGCGTTTACTGCTCGTCATGATCATGACAAAATAACAAACAAACATGACTGTACTTTGATAAGTGCTCCACCTTCCTCCTAATTGCCTTCAGTAACTTTTGCTGACCTTGTGTTTACGATTTTCATGTCGGTTTTCAGAGCTCATAACAAGAAAATATAGGATCTGTCATTTAACTCGACTTCCCCTTCTCTTTAAACAATCCTGCTAATTTTCACGGTATATTTATGAGAATATTGATGAAATTCTCGCAATGAAATGGTACCAAATGCAATGTAAACCACACTATTTTTATCAATATAATCAATTTAAACATTCCGAATAGATTCAATCAACATGTTTAAATATAACTTTCAATCAAATCTGCAAATACCAAATAAAGATGAAATATAGTCTTTTATTCAATTAATCATTTAAGTAACTTTAAATTTAATTTGTGACTCCCTTGACTACTAATATCTACATTATGTTATACCTATTGTTTGAGCTTTTTATATAATAAGAACGCTAATTTATCATAGTAAACTTTATATCCTCCAAAGAACTAGCAAACCCTCACTTGGGCAGTACTACAACTAGACAACCTATCATCCCTTTACTCTAACTACTTGCTCCAAACTCTATCTTCCACCCCCCCAAACCTTTTCAATTTCTAATCGAAAATAAGGAAAAGACTATCTACAAGATTGCAATCTCCAAGCACCCCGCAATTCCTGGTCTTCTTCAATTCCAAGAAACTCGTCCCTTGCAATGTCCTGAATCTACATGCGGACAGTAGTAAGGAAACAGAATGCCGCCTTCCAGCGGAACCCCCAGCAACGATACGCGACTGTACACCACCCCTACAAAGATGACACGGTTATCCCTGCTGAGTGACGCCACCCCTGCCGCATCGTGGTTTTGACAACCACCCAGATACGTCTATCCAGACTGAGTCTGCCTTTCTAGCCCGATTGAATGGACAGGGCTTGTTTTGATCTGCCTCGTTTCGTATACCTCCAAGTTGCTGAAACGCTGGAGCTAACCGCAATTTTCCTACCACGAGGCAGGGTCAGATGAGGGTTCCGAGAGATCAAACGATAATAGACACAAGACGACTTTTGGCCCCTCAAGAAATCGGAAATGTTCGCGAGAACAGCTTACGAGATTCCTCCCCTTGAAGGAGACGTTGATCAGCTTTCCTTAATGTTCACTCAAAACGAATGAAATCTTGGAGCGTATCCGAGGTTACCTTTGAACACAGAGTTTCTCGGCGATTGGGGTATTATTTCCTAGGGGTCCTGACACTGAATTTTCGGAGTTGTGAAAAAACGTGAAGGAAAGAAAGATAAGAACAAGAAAAAGATGGGGATAGGAAAAAAGAAAAGGAAAGGGGGACCGTAGAGGTGGTCGATGTTCGAAGAAGAACCACAAGCCAAAAAAGGTTGAAAATCCCTGCTTTTAATCTAAGTGCAGGATTTAGGGTTCGGGACTTTCCCGTTTTTCGATCACTGACATAAATCTAGACCTATGGTATACTAGAGGCTAGGGGTATTTAGTATAGTGCCTCTCTGAAATAGAGTGACTTAGGCCAGACCTACTCAAGGGACATGTTGTGGGATACCCTTGTGAATACAAGTTGCAAAATGCGTTCTTTGCTACTCGATTTGGCGCTATATCTTATTCAACCACATTTGCTCGTGAGCAACCACTTTTGACAGCGCTGCTCTAGGGATACAAAGAATTAGCACTGTTCCTGAGACGTTTCTGGAAGCTTGACCTGCCATTGAAACCACTGCCACTGTCAAAGGCGTGAAGAACTTGAACCCCTGCTATTTTTACAAAGTCACTATACACTAGTGCCTTATATCCTGACCATAGTTCGGAACTAAATCTGGCCAACTTGCGAGGATCTATACCCAGAGTTTTGTTTTAGCATGAAATGAATAGAGAGATAGAACGAGACAGTTTAGGTTACGTTATACATTTGTTTATATTTGACATCAACAGAGTGCCAGTTATAAATACAATTGAATCGATGAGTTGAAGAACAGTACAAGTCTAAAATTAGTCATTTTCAAATTATTCTATTCTGGACCCCAGAACCAAAATGTTTTAAGCCACATAGAAAACAAGTGTACTTAATACATTTTGACTCTGGTGTCCAGATATGTAAAATGCACAAAACTACACGGCGGGACCAAACACCTCAAAACAAGTTTTTAGACTTGTAGTGTTCCTCAAGTCACTGATTCAATTCGAAGAAGTGGTGGAGCCAACTTCGGAGGCAAAATTCTGAATGAAAGGCACTACTGTGTTTCGGGAACGCAGTATACTAAGTAGAGGGAGCAACGCTTAGAAATTTCCCTACCCCATGGAGGCCCTTCAAACGCAGAAACGCGTGGAACGTTCGTCGATCGATAGATTTCAGTGTGATAATTATAGCAAATGCATTGAATTATTCCGCCCCCGAAAGCGGTACTTCGAAAACTATGCGAGGGAAACATTATAACCGGCCACCGTCCTGGCTTTCACCCCCAGCGTGTCGTTGCCGACAGTGCTGTAACCGTAAAGGGACTACCGAGAGGGTGGAAAAGCGAAGAGAAAACGGGACGAATCTTGGCCGATAAGGGGTGAAGGGCTCGTAAAAGCGAGGGTCGTCTGCTATGCTTTCTGTAACTCATCCCCACCCCTGACTGAACACGAGGGATATCAGAATCGAAGAAACTGAATGAACGGAGATATAACTGCGTTTCTAGAGACACCAAAAGGGAAAATAATGCTTTTCCTTCTGAGGAGAGCATGTCTCAATAGTTTAAAGATATTAAAGTTAAACAAATTTCAGAAATACTGATTTTAGGGGATTCATTCAAATGCTTCTACAGTACTACTCTTTTCTAAATAATAGACCAAGGGTTGTGGTTTTAAGTACCAGAAATCGTGGCTATTGAAACAAAAGAAAAATATTGATTACTTTCGTCTGTATTCAAAGAACAAAAAGTGTCCTTTTGTAAGCACTTGTTGGTACGGTCCTGGTTCCAGCCCACCTTGATCACAAAACCCCTACAGCGGCCCCTCTCGGGGTGATCCTCCCACCCGGTACGGATAGGATTCTCCTATTGACGTTCCACCCTCTCTACAGCTCTCCCTGTGCCCCTCCTCTTCACCCACTCCAGCACACCCACGCGTACTATCCCTCTTGCGTAGCAGAGCCACGTTCTGACGTAACAACGTTACGTCAGGACGGCGCCGTACGCCGGCGCACGTTGAATCTTTGGATGCACCTGCTCCTCTCAGATTCTCAGGAACCTAAAACCACGTTTACACTTGGAATATCGTGCACTGCCCCTTGAACGTTGGGAATGAAAACCCTTCACCAAACAAGAGCACTATATCGAAGTAGTTGGAGTATTGGCAAACCTGGAATAAGAAGGTGCGGGGGGGGGGCCCTTTGGCCTCCAGTTTTACTCTTCAAGGGGCCTCATTTCTTCACATATTAAAATTAATTTTTGCAAATATTTAAGAAAAATATGATTTTCAATTGATTAATGGTTTTCTTTGATAATCACATTTGCTTTCGAGCTTTGGACTTTACCCTAACTCGAGAATTGAAAATAATTTTCTTTTATATAAGCCTTTTAAAAAGTAGGGATATTTTAGTATAGTATTTTATAATTATTTTAATGTAGTATTTGAGTTATTTTATAGTTATTTTAGTATAGTTCTTGAGTATAGGATTTTAGTGTAGTGTTTTAATATAGTATTTTAGTGCAGTATATTAACCCTCTCTCATTGCCCAGGCTCGAGCCTCACAAAACCTTGACTCGGTCCTGGGTATTGGTTAACATTCGTGCGATATCTTTTTCGAATTAATGTTTTAGATTTTTTTTGTATACATTTTAGAATATATTATAAATAGAAATTAATCAACATCGCGTGTAAAGTGGAATGACTCATGGGGTGGCGACACTCCTATTTTATAGAAGAAAAAATGTAAGTGTAAGTGAACATGCAAATTATCACTTCACTAGTTTTAAACAAGAATATCTCCTGAACTAATAGCTTTTTGACATTAGTGGCTTAATACTTTTTCGTAGAAAATGTTGAATTGCAGCAATTGATATATTCAAAAAGTTTTCTCTTATACATTTTTTCTATCGTCAACAATAAGTGAGTTATTCATGTAGCCTGTTTTATATGCCTCAACCTGTATAACAGAGGTATTAATGCTACATTAATAATTACGCAGCATTTGTGACAAATTATACCGACAATTTGTTCAAATAATACATCACTGTTTATCCGAATAATTTCGTAATAACTGTTCCATTAATGAAATTACAATATTCCAATTGTTCCGAATGAATATGAAATACATTTTTAGAGTCGAGTTAACCCTAACAAGCCGCATTTGTCTTGAAAGTAAAATTGGGAAAAATAAGACAGTCATTCTAGAAAGTGATGGAAATAATGAATTTACATAGAAAAACTCCAGTGCTTGGTTTAAAAGACATATCGATAATAATTCTTTGCCGACTTCTTGGTTTTTATAGCATCAAATAGTTCCTGCTATTTAAGATTATATTCATTAAACTATTAAATTACGTTGTGTACTCATTATTCAACGGAAACATGTTAATGTTAATTTTCGGAAGTTAGTTAATATGTTTAATATTTAACTCGTCAGACGTTAGACCGATGAAGGAAATTGAGAGTACATATTTATTCACTAAATGCTCTAAACTAAATTTGGGCATTTAACGAATATATATTGTAACTTTAATTGTAAGAAATAAAATAGAAATGGTAGCAAATAATCTACGAACTTATAGCGAGTAAGTCCTGAATACATATAAGGTGTTTGATTGCAGATGGGGAAAAATTTATGGGATGATTCTAGATATCAAAATAATACAAACCTATATCAATGCATTCTTATAAGTTTACGGAGTAACGTATGTACGTATATACATATCATACTTATTGTCCTGAGAAATGTCTTACATTCTATAAAAATCCAAAACCTCGAAATATAGACTATGGAAATGATAAAAATAGAGACTACAATAACAAAAAGAAATAGATGTGATCTAAAAATCAATGAACCCCTATCATCTAACACAACCTAGCCGATGCAGTTATTTAAATCGTTTTAATCATCTGCTTGTATCTATTATTTTAAATACTTTTGAGAAACTTCAATTTATTTTATTTTAATATCGAAATGCCATAAACGAAATATCTAAACGGCGTAAATCACACTTTCAAAAAAATTCAGTTTTTCGCTCAATTGAAGACTCCAAGATAGAATTTTTATTCTTGAGATGGGGACGAAAAAGAAGTAAGTATAATAACGTACAAGTTCATAATGTAGAATTAATATCCAAAACTTCGAACGTGAATACGGTAATCGCACAATTAAGAGCCGTGCTAGGGCCTGAGCACGAGACTCTATCTATAAAGATACTTATTAACCTAATTTGTGGAAAGAAAGAGCTTACTCGTCCGTGCTCCTATTTACTAATTCGCTACATATCATTCATCCTTTCTATATATATAATACAAAATTATATATTATTTTACATATATAAGTATACACGAATGTACATATATATATATATTAATATTTATATTATATTAATATATTGATATTATATTAATATTTATTATATTAATATTTATTATATTAATATAATATTAAAGAAACTTAATATTTATTATATTAATATAATATTAAAGAAACTTAATATTTATTATATTAATATAATATATATTAATATTTATTATATTAATATAATATTTATAATATTTATATATTACGTAGTGTTTATATCTATACGAAATTGGCTTGGTTTTCTTTCTGTAAGTAAGGATCGTTGGATTCTAAGTAAATTTTAATAAGTATAGTCTACCAACTCCAACCGCGATATTTACTACTATACGTACATACTTACTACATATTTCGAATAGTTCTTGAAAATATAATAGCTCTTAACTTATTTCATTTTCGAAAACTATTTGTTTAAGCAAAACGGTGAATAATAGAGAAGTAGTAAATTGGAGCACTTTTTCGTAGCATTCTATGCGCAGACGAGCATGACCTTTCTTCCTATAAACCAAATTTTATGTATCTTTGTTATAAATAATCGGAATTATGTCGTGTTTGGTATCATTTTCATCGAGAAAGCACAAGGAATCGATTAGTGCTTTATATTACTAATAAGAAACTTCAATTTTTCCTACTCTTAATCCCTAATACTATCCTTGTCTTTTATGGCCCCCTTGTTCTCATTCACTGAGCTCAAGTGTAATGGTTTCAAGAATTGGTTTCTTCGCGGTACATATCAAACGAGGTAATGGGGATAGTCACGGCTCTCTATTAAGCAACTAGTGTTTCTCGAAAGCAGAAAAATGTGGCTTGCAGCGTTTTGTCTTACAACTATCTACAGATATAATGGTGACAACCTTTTTCGCAGCTTGCAACAATAAAATGTAGAATGAAATGTTCACAAACTTACGATTTCGACAACTTCAAGGATCCGCATAATGATAACACAGATAATTTGAAATGAACTTAAATTTTACTGAATGCGATCAAACGAAAAGAAGACGGATCACCATTGTTGATTCGTACTTGCAGTAATCGCATTTTGATTCGTTTCGATTATCGCTTTGAGACTCGAACTCGAACTATCGAATAATAAATTGTAGGATCCAGTGAGATCGATTCCTCGAATGTATGAGTTTTTTATAGTGAATTGGGCACATATCAGACTATTTCTTGCTAACAATAAATAATAGTCAACGTTTGTAAACTTTATATTATTAAAAATGAATTGAAAGTAGTAGGTCATCGTATTGTTTACAATTCAATGTTGATTATTGAATTCAAATGTTATATGTAACATAACCAAGAAAACGTCAAGAAACCGAGTAAAAAATGTACAGGGTACGAAATTCCCGAATGTTTTACAAGGATATTTTTCCATTTCTGTCCGTAGTCAATGTGTATGATACAGTGACTAATAAAAATAGGGACGAAGTGATACCAGGCGAGATTGGTATTAACAAATTAATGAAAATATTTGAAAGAAAGTAAGGGTACTTTAAGTTTTCCTAAAAATAACATTTTTCTTTTCTATCACATAATGAAGACGAATCTCAGTTATCCTCTTTTGTAGCAAGGATGGTCATGTAACTAAAGAGTTGCAGTCTATTATATCATCAACAGCTACAGGTACCATAATAGGATTCTTAGTTGGTGGAATAATAAAGGCAAAAAATGGGACTGAAACATTTATAAAAGAAAATCATGCTACCAAATTTGAAAGTAAAATAGATGCACAGAGGCAGTTACAGTACAAATTTCTTTACAATTTTTTTAGAGGAGGTACACGCGTAGGCATAAAATTAGGGGCTTTTTGTTTCTTATTCATGTAAGGTTTATTGTGATAGAATTTTATATAATATAAAGTGTGTAAATAAAAATTATTGTATTTTCCATTAGAGGTGCAGCAACTAGTGTATATGTATATAGAGGAAAATATGATGTCACTAATTTTACAATAGCTGGTGCAATAACAGGATGTTTATTCAAATTAAACATGGGAATTAAAGGGGCAGCTGCAGGTACTTTTGCAGGTACTGTGCTGGGTTGTACTTATGGTTGTATAGCATGTTTGATATTATACATATCTGGAATTAAAATGGAAGATGTATACGAAGTACATGCTAATACAATGAATGCAAGACGAGAGTAAGTTTTCATAATGTGTCATCTAAACAAGTTTATTTATTTCAAGCACTAACATTATAAATGTTTAATTTTAATTTTCTAGCCGTATACAAGAAAAAATTAAAAAGTATGCCACTGAAGAAAGTGCAGAACTAGCAATATATAAAACAAATCAGATGATAAAAGAACAACTTGAACAACAAGCCAGAAAGGACCCAGTAACAAGCAATACTAATAAGTGAATATGGTTAACTGACTAACAAATGCTATTCAACTTGTATATAATTTAATGTTTAATAATTATTAAATCTCAGCAATTATTACATGTTATGTAATAAAATGTAATATAACCACAATTTTAATTTTAATCTCTAATTATATTATTACATTTAAATAGAATTAGATTTCGTATTATCATATGTACAGCAACTATGGATAAACTAAATGAATAGAAATCAGATATCACTGCAAAATATAATCAATTATTATTATAAACATCCCGTATTTACATTTTCATAATACTCTGTGCATTCAAGTAAACGAATACAATATAAATAAAACATAATACAGTTAACATTTTTAGTTACAGAATAGGCCTGATATTTAAATGGAGAAAAAAGTTGTATGTGCCTAAAAGAATAAATGTAATTATAAAATATATAATACTATTTGGTTTTAAAAAAAGAAAAAACAATTAAGCACACTTAATGACTTAATAAAAGAGAAACACAACATATATCTATTTTTCTATCTGTATGTGTGTGTATGTATATATATATTTATATTTATATATATACATATATTTCTCTCAGAAGCATAATTCAACAGTTTTAAAAAATATCTAGTTTTCTTGTTCCGAAGTTCCTAAATCTTGAACCTTGGTTAAGCGTTTAGCGCCTCTGCCTGGTGGACCCTTAGGTTTTGCAAATTTTGGCTGATGTAAACTGATTTTTGGATGTAACTCCTCTTGGAAATAATCCTCTGTTAGTTCTCTTCCGTCATCTATTTCAAGCTATATAACCAACACATTTCAAAGAATAATTATTACATTAGATTGAAAAGCAAAATAGCATCACTTATTTTACGAAAAAATTAAAAAAATTGAAATTATACAAATTATATAAAAATTTAATTTAAAACCATAGTTGTAAAAATCTAATTTCATAGGCCTATTCTGTAAGCTGAATAAAGTATCATGTGTGAAGTCTTAATTATAATTACATACCCATCCAAGGATTGACTCACCATGTGCTCCTTAGAGACCTATTAAATTCTATACAAATAAATCACGATCAACAGTAATAAAAAGAAAGTAAAAGTCTGAATGCAGATTTGATATTAACTTGTTGAAGATTAAAACAACAAACTGTAAGATTAAATTGCATAATGCTTTATTGTTTGTAGCGTGTTTAGTATTGGCAAGATATACAATCTATTAGATCATAATGAACCTATAATTATGTTATTAACAAGTTGGAAATAAAGTTACAGTAAAAACTTACAGAATAGGCCTGGTACAATATTACAAAATAAAGTATGTCCAGGCTGTAGTGTACGTTGTATCGAAATATGGAACACATTTTTTGTTAGCAGTTTTTGAGCATTTTTTTTAAACATTCTTCTCTTTATATTATTATTGTAACTATTATACGAAGAATAGGTGTGCCAAATTCTGTTTTTTTCATGTATAGGTACATTGAGACCAGTAAAAGAAAACATAAAGTAGAGTAGTCTACAAGGTTTAAAGATTTAAAGGTTTCTAAAAATCTCATTATATCGAACACCTCTATAATAAAGCAAATAAGTATATTTAAATATTCGAAACTGAATTAAAATTAATGCCTTTCTCATATTTATTACCACGAATGTGCAGTATTATTTGCTTATCAGTTTCCGATTAAATAAATGCTAAGAATTTGGCGCACTTTATCATTACTATTACTAAAATTAGGCCAAACTCTTTCAGTAAAATGTTCATTTGTATTTTGGACGAAAATTTTTAAAAAGTTTATAAAAAGCTACGAGATTTAAAAAAATACAGATCACAAAAAATAGAATACCTCTCAAATATCTTGTTGCTGGATATATCAAATTATAGTCCCATTTGCTATACATTTTACATGAGGAACGTTTCCAAGAAAAATATATCTTTTTGGAAGATATTAAAAATCTATTACAATCAATTGTGCGATATCGATTGATATATTCGTTGAAAATCAAAATTATAAATAAATGATAAAGTAATTGGAAGATAAATGTATAGAGTGCATTTTTATACATATTTGAATACTTTGTGCAATCTTTTTGACTATACAGCCAATGGGACGTACCAATATCAGTCTTCGTCTATGTACTTGTGGAATCTAACATTTTTGTGTCATTTACAATAGTGTTGAACATGTTATATAATTTATATATTTAATTTATATATAAAGTAACTAGCATTTATCACTAGCTTGTATTTAAAAGTGATAATTATATGTGCAAAGAAAATATATCCACATGTCACTGTGGTATTTGCACATCTATCACTCATCTGTTATATTATTCCCGTATTTAAATTACGCAGAGAAGTTAGGTGAGTAGCATAGGCTGGCTAGGGCACATGGAATTTTCCCTAACTCTCTAATAATCACATAAGGTATGCAAGTTACCACAGATATCTGTTTGAAACATTCTAATCTATATCGCTAATTCCTATACGACTGTTTGAATGAATTTGAAAGTCAAGCCTTCAAGTGTCACTTAACAAAATTACTAAACGAAACTTATAATACATATCACTTTTCATCAGACTAGGAACTCAATTCACACAGTCACCTCACTGAACGTTCTTTATTCCTGAATAATTAAATATTAAAAATCTAAAAATCATACAACTATAAGACACATAAAATAAAGGAACTATAATCACAAAAATACTATTTTTATGAAAGTTTTAAATAAATTCTGTGCGTGTTAGTCACATTGGAACACATAATTAAAAATGCAAAATCTAGTAGAAGGCTTCACTTTCAATATCAAGCAACTGAATCTCATTGCATTTTTATGATATTCTCAGTACATACACACAATCATCCACTACAAAGTTTATAGATCAACAAGAACTGCATCCTACAGAATCATATTTATCATGAATTCTTCATTATCAAAAAAGACATTTCAATAAGATCTTAGCATGAAAACTTTTGCTTTCAAAATTTAGAAAAATACACCATTTGGTCTACTCTGACTTGCTACATAGATACATGTATCACTTTGACCAATTAATACTAAATATCAATAAATATTGCTAATCAATAAAAATTCATCTCTGCAAAACACATTAAATTTCTCATTTAAATCACTTCAGAACAAGTGTTAACTATATGTGCTAATGCGAAACATGAAAAATCTATTTATATCATTTCATACTAAACAACACATTCAATATTAATATCATATTATATCACAAATTCCGAATTTACGAAGGAAGATATATCCAATGTGTAAAATATCACGAATACTTTAACGCGTTGAAAACATTTAAATGTGATGGCAGATGTAATACGTGGAATCGGTTAACTCAAGACACAAGATCGCTTCTGCTTTGATTTTTTTTCAGGTATAGATTGAGTGGGAGCATAGGGCGTTGATGGAGTTGCAGGAGTTAATGCGGCTGTTTCTTTTATGGTTGGAGGATCTTCCAACATGTCTGCCAACTCCTCACCACTATTTACTTCCAACTAGGATTTGTCCAATGTTTACAAAAAAAATACTTTAATCTCAATATTAATATATAATAAAATGGTTAAAACTAGAAGTGAGAGATACTGCTGAGTAGAAGTGAAAAAAAGAGTGCAAATTACATTTACACAATAATAATAAAAAACAGTAAAAAATACTAACTTCTTTCAAGTATTAAATGAATTACATTTTCCAAGAACATAATCTTAGAAAGAAATATAAGCGAGTTAAAATGTAGAACTAAATTCAATTATATAAATATTGAATAAATTCATGCAATTTATTAGTGTAAACGGTATTAATGTAATCACACAAAAGTAAATAGATAGAAACGAAATTAACTTTATTAGAATTATAAAAAAGGAAATATACTGAAGATAACTTTTCTTTATACTTACCTTTTTCGTTATGCTTACTCCGAGTGACTGAATAAGGTCTAGAAGAGGTGCTTTACATGATGAATATAGCATTCTCTCTTTAATGCTACAACTATATCCTGGCATACTGTATATAAAAACTGCAACATACATATAAATATATTTAATAATGAAACGTTATGCTTGTATACATATAATACTATAACGGGTGACTTTGACGATTGTGCATAAATGCTCTTGGAACAAAAATTGTACAATAGCATCATAGAGCTTGTTAAAAAGTGTAAAATTTTTCTTTACGATTTTTTCTAATTTTATTTAGAACAAAGTTATAGTCTGAACCAATTACCAAAATCACCCTACATAATACATACCTATGCATTCCATATAATCTCCTTCGTGTGTATGCTTAAAATTATATAGATGATATCTGGCAGAATCTGATGGAACTTTTGTTGGCAATTTATCTAATGAAACATCACAAGCTGTAACTAAGTGTATTTTCTCTTCCTCCAAATCAATCTTCAATTGAACATACTCATGAACACCTTTACCAAGCTCTGTAATTGCTTGTTTTGCTTCGTCTGTTACTGGAAAAGCAACTCCACTTAATGTCTGATGACGTGTTTCTACACTGTAATCCGTAGTAACTGTGCTTTTCTTAAGTTCTGCCAATTCTTCTTCAGCAGTAGTTAATGGTGCTGGGGCAGCATCATTTCTCTTATATTTATGATATCCTTCTAAAGTTATATCTTCAGGTACGGTACCATGCAATTCTTCTTTTATGGATGCTGTACCAAATTCTTGTTTCAGAGTGGCTTTAGTCGATGCGTAAAGCATCTTTTGTCTGACTGGTGCAGTATCAGGTGACCATGAAATAAACAGCCAATCATAACCAGAATCTGAAGACTTAGTATCCAGACGATAAAGAATATATGCAGGTTGATTTTCAATAATTAAAGGCTTAATCATTTTATCATAATCGTCTTGCCACTTGTTAACTGGTTTCGATGAAGCAGCAGGTGTTAATTCCTCTATGTAAAAAAAACTATAATTAGCAAAAACCATATATATTATGATACTCATAAACATAATAAAATTTACCATTTTCTATCGAAACTTTCAAAACGCGTATTTTCCCGTCACGACATTTGGCAAAGAGCTTTTTGAGCGCGTCATTCGCTGAAATGAGCAAATTATTATCATTAATCTACGTCATACTAAAGTTGAGGTTAAAAACTCGATTGAAATTTCCACAAATATTTACTAAGTTATTTTATAAAGTAGGAATATCCAAGCACAATAATAAGCACCTTTGATTCCTGTTTGGTGCGACATAATTTCTGAGTAATTCGTTAATTGCTGTTCACTGGAAGCACGCTGGAAAACGTCACCGTTCCTCTCGAAATCTATCGCGGAAGAACCACCACCAACACAAACAGAGCGTGCAAATGACTAGAGAACACGAGAAAAAAGTCGAACAAATTTAAAATGAAGAGAAACCACCGGTACAACCTGTTCGGGGAGGAATTTTTCGAACAAGTTCCCGGTAACACGGGAACGTGACGTCAGTGAACGCTGACGACTGATCTGCCAAGTATATCTTCCGATTGCTCGTTCTAATTTATGTTTTTTTTTAATAAAACGGGAGAGAAAGGGCAAGAGAGAAGGAAAGGGACAGACAGATCATTGTATCTCAATTGCAAAATGGCCTCCCGCGCGGCTTTTAGGGCAAATAACAATTTTCGTCAATTGAGATGCAATTGGCGCACTTTATTCGCATAAACATTATTACTATTACACTCCGCTTTTTCAATCTCTTTAATCCGATTATACATCTCCTACATTATGTTTATGCTTATATTACATTTTAATGATATTAGAGTTTATTCCATTTAATTTCCATAATTTTAATTTTAATCATTTATATCAATACTTTTGCGTTAAATTATTAAGATAAGCATGTACAATATATGATAGGCATTCGTATCAGAGAAAGATATTTATATATCTGATAAAGTACTTTAAAAGGTAATAAAGTACAAAGCAACGATGAGAATATGGTATTTTTAACCTAATATCGTATCTTTTTTAATATGAATACAAGATGTAGATTTTTTTTATAGAATGGTTAAACTTTGAAAATGTTATAAAATAAGAATTTGGATATAAGAGATTTTACTACATTTGATCTGTAGAATTCGAATTTTACAATTGTTCTTTTTCAAAATTAACACATTCATTATTTTCATGTTTATTTAAGTGACAACGAATTCCGCTATAATTTATCTTATTTTTCTTGATTTTGGAAAAACCCCGAAGTAAGAACAACGGAAAGATATTTTTCTATATTTCTTATTTTACATTCGTCATTCGAAATATTTATTTCAATAAAAATTTCACTCATCTCCGATCATTGACCCCTACAATTTACACGATTCTAATTTCATTCAAAAAGCGCTCGTGTTTTGTTTGTAGTTACTTATTGCAAATTTCTTAAGATGGCGTGCGATCACCACATCAGATGTGTTATGATTCTTTTTTAATGCATCAAAACGTTCGTATTGGTTCGTATACTTTGACAGGTTTCGGTTACCGTGTTAAAGCAATCGTATCACAAACGGTAAATAACTTTTTAAATTCATTGAAACTTCGGGTAATTTTACCATGGAAACCGAGTGGCGATCGGATTTATACGAAGAGTGGAAAAGACGGGTAAATATTGCAAATTACATAGATAATGTTAGAATGATAAAACTTCCCGGAAAATGTTGCAATCTTATTTAACTTAACATAGCTGATAAAAGTCGTTGAAACGTAATTTAGACCTAGAAAATTTGCTGTAATCATTAAAATGAAATAGATAGAATATATTTTATTGTTGCAGAAACAGTAAAATGATATCAAGTAGTTATATAAAATTGAAATTGTTTAGGCTTTTTTGGGTCCGCTTCCTCAAGGATTCCTCAGACTGGAGGAACGTAATGCTCAACAACAGCAGGAAGCAGCGGATCAACAAGCTGCACTTGCACTACATCAGTTACAGATGCAAAATATGCCAGCAATGCATGAACCACATGTTGGTAGACTTAGTATAACAATTGTTCAGGTAATTTAATTTTAATGCGCATTCACAAATTTATCACTTTATCAATGGACATCAGTGTGCAGATATATTGATGTAGAATGGACAAATTTAATCAGAAAGCATGTATAAATTCTTTAATGCATTTATTATGATTTATGATAAAATCTTATCTAAACAAAGTATAATCTTATATATCCCATTGACAAAGTGTTAAATTAGTTTGATCGAATGACAATATATACTTTGTAATAACATTTCATTCATAATTTCATAAAGATACTTCCTATAGGCTAAACTAGTGAAAAACTATGGAATGACTAGGATGGATCCTTATGTTAGATTAAGAGTGGGTCATGCAGTTTATGAGACTCACACATGTTCAAATGGAGCAAAAAATCCACATTGGAACAAAGTTATTCAATGGTATACTGTTTGAACAAGATAAATGTATCTTCACATATATTTAATTATCGTATATATTTTTTTTCTGTTATTTTAGTTATTTACCACCAGGAGTAACGCAAGTATATGTACAAATTTATGATGAATGTTCATTTGTGATGGACGAATTAATTGCATGGGGCCACATAGATATACCACCACAGGTCCTTCAGAAGGGAGAGACACATGAAGATTGGTATCTGCTTAGTGGAAAACAGGGTGATAATCAAGAAGGAATGATAAATCTAGTTTTTAGTTATACGGTAGATAAAGCAAATATAATACTCAAAAGAAATTTTATGAATATTTAATTAATGAAATGTATGAACGATTTTTTTCATAGACCAAATGCCATCCATATATGAGTGCACCTCCAGTTATGATGGTTCCTTCTTCAACAATGTTTGGTATGACACCATATGCTCCAGTAAATGTTTATACAGCACCACCCACAGCTGTAGTTCCACCTGCTGTACCAAGTTCTATGCCAAACGCTGAGGTCGAATTAAAACAGGTAATATATAGGAATAACAATTCTTAACTATATGTAACAAAGCAAATAAGTGTCATTCATTTTTTTTATTGCAAAATTTCTTTTTAATGCATTTGTTACTTGCAGATTTCGGAAATGTTTCCTAATGTGGACAAGGAAGTAATTAAGTCGGTTTATGATGCAAATGATGGGAAAAAAGATGTAACTATAAATTCATTGCTCCAAATGTGTGAATAATTTTTTATCCAATTCAATGTATTTGATTCCAAAGGCCATATTTGTATTTTCTGCTACGCTGTATTTCTTTCAGAGTGTAATATATTTACAAATTATTGCCATGCATTTTATGGTATTCTAATGTTTAGGGACTTTAATAAGAATATTCGTGAAACATATTGGGCAGGGAAATATATTTTCTAAGAAAATACCATCTCTGACATATATAAGTATTCATTGATCCTTTTACACGTTTACTGTATGTATATATATTCCTATATTTAATTTTAACGACTATTTTTTATATTTATTCAGAACATAAAATGAAATTGTTTTATTTTTATTAAACAATTTCTTTTAAATTATTCTCCAATGTGCAATATAGGAGATAAATACATTTATTTATAAAGATTTTTGTTAAAGAGAAATAAATGGGTGATTGTGTAATAGTAAGAATGATACTAATATACATCTTTAAATAAAAATATTGTAGAACATAAAAAAAAATTTAATATAATTTTAGTTGAAATGAAAGTATTTGCAAAAGTTGTTAAAATAGAAAAATACATGTAATTTTACTATCAATTAAAATATATCATTGTAAATTTATATATTTATAAATGCTTTACTAAATTGGAACGTTTATTTTTCTTACCTACACCTTTTACATTTTCATATAAAATAAAAATTAGGAATCTTCTATTCTATGTATATTACTCCTAAAAATGGTTCAGTCCTTTAAATAAACAATAAAATTATTATCGCGTTTTGTATTTTTAATTATCCTCGTTATTAATGCGATTCTCATCTTAAAATATAATTTTGTACCAGAATTCCCACAATTTTGACACATTTAATAACTTTACATACTAGCTTGACCACATGTAAAAATATGTACTTTGCCAATGTGGCAAGTATTTTTTTATTGGTTCTGCTAACAACCTAGCAAAAGGCACATTTTTGGACAATGCAGTCAAGACTGCATATATTCTAATACGGCTATACTTATCATAAAATGGAGATTTTAATAAGTAAAGCAACAATGCTAGTCTCCGTGTGAAGAGTTCTTTCTCATCCTCTGTGCTAAATGATACTGCTTTCGCTTCTTTGTTATAAATTTTCAGACTGAAAAAATTTATATTATTAAGAAACTATTGAAGTATACTATTTCATCTTTTTTAAATTATTATTAATGATTATTTTACCTAAGTAAATCTACAGCAAATGACAATAACCATGGTGGCCACTGTTTTTCTCCAGTAAGAGAGATACATCCCAAATGTAACAATGGTTTTATAATATATAAACTCTAAAAGTAAAATGTAGTAAATTAAGAAAAATATTTCTGTAAAACAATTGACTAAATCTAGTAACAGTTTATATATGATGATACATTTACCTCTGCTAATTTAAAATTCTTTTCTGATACAGAGGAACTGTTTAAATTAACATTATCATGAGCAACAGATGAAAGAGGTTCCCATGTTCTCATATGTATGGAATCAGTACCCCTTATACTTCTGATAACAGTACCAGATCGTTTTAATACAAATCCTTCCTTTAATTTCTCATCTTTAGACTCATTTAATTTTTCTCTATTAAGCGGCTGTATTGGAGGATTTTTTACTATCCGTTCTTTGTACACATGCACTAACAGGAGTCTTAATACAGTCCTACCAAAAATTGACTTATATGTAATAACAAATATGATAAGTTTTATCTTAATTATTAGAATGTTTAAACATCTTCCTACACTTATATTATATTAAGTATCATGATTGACTTACTTAAATATTTGTATCACAGTGATCATAAACCATTTGCCACTTTGTCCACCTAATTTTTTGGCAGAGATTTCCAACAGAGTTTCCGTGTATTCCACAACGGTCAACCAGATTTTAATTTTTGACTCAAACTGAGGAAATTTTATATACATACGTTTTCCACTGCACATTAATAAATCATTGAAAAGTACAATTAAATTTGACACAGAATAAATAAGCTCTGATGTGAATGTGGAATTATGAAAATGTCCTGAAAATAATTATATCAAATAAATTTTATAAAATGAAGTTTTATCCTTATATATTTAAGAAAAAACACAAATAAATAATCTAACCAGCTGTGAAATATGACAAACATTGAACTGTTTTTTCCAAATCTGCTAATAATTGGGGGTTTTTTATAACCCATTTTCTGTACGGTTCAATAATCTTTAACATAGAAGAATTCATGGTACTCAGCACCATCCTGACCATTCAAACAATTTAAGAAACTTTTACATATATAAGTCGATAAAAGATGGCTATTAATCTTAATCTTAATGTACAAATCTATAATGAGTACTCAGTAACGATGATTCAACGTTGTCGACAGTATTTTCTGCGTGTCAATAAGGAGCTTCCATTGGCTCTTTCCAGTGGAACCCATAAAACATGAAGTTGTAAATTTTTTGTTTTTTTTTTTGAGTCATTGTATTGATAACCTTCTATCAAATAAATGTTTACTATTCATTGACCATTGACCTTTCTCATATGTAACGATGTAACAGAAACTAACTTTCTATCAAGGTTAAAGGCCAAATTCATTCCTTTTCTTTTCTTATTACCTATAATGACTAATAATCTTTCAGCATTTAGATATTATTTTTCAGAAATATTATTATTCGCAATTGTTAAAAATTATTAAAAATTTGTTCTAAATAAAATAAGTTCAAGTTTAATTCACTTTATTTGTTAACAGTGTAGACTTCTTTTTTCGTTTATTTCGTATTGTTAAAACAACTGTCTATGAAATAACAGAGTACGATATACGTTTGATCTTTTAATTTAATTTTAAGTTTCTTGTAACGAAAATTCTTTTACAACTTTCCTATAAGACATAAGACATGCAAGCTTCTTTCACGTCATAATAGAAACTTAAGTTAATTACTTAATTACTTAAATTTTATTTATACAGAAACTTAAGTAATTTATAGAAATTACTTAAATTTACTTAAGTAGAAACTTAAGTAATTTATAGAAATTATTTATATATTACTTAAGTTATATATAACGATCATCCTCACGCGGTTACATTTGGAATAAGGATTGCAGTAACTTAAACTTTTCTCTAATTTCATTTTGAACATATACTAACCAGTTTAAAAATCAAACTGAAATAGGGCTCATTGCAAACGAGCGACTTTTCAGCGCTCAATTGTATCTTTCCTTATTTACCCAATTACAAATAACAAAGCAGATATAAAATTGTGCGCAAGGAGACGCTTATTTGCATTGAACGTAAATTCTAAACCAGTTTAATTAATTAATAAATAAATAAAAAAGAAATTCCGTTTAATAAAACGGTTACAGGCATGGGGTAGTCACTGGTCACAGCAGTGTGAACCATGTGAACCATAACAAACCATACCTGTAGAGCAGGGCAAAAGGGCATGAAACATTGGGCTACCCGTTTCAATTGAAACATTGTTCTTTTATTATTTCGATTATTCTTTGCCCTGTTTTTTATTTTTGAATTATGGACGCGTGTAGTACAACGTCACAAACTAATATTAATGAATGTAGTTCAGAAGATTTGCAGAAAAATGGGTTACAACGTGCTAATACGGAGAATCAACATGAAGAATATCAATATTTAAATTTAATCGAAAAAATTATCAAAACGGGAAACAAGAAGACAGATCGCACTGGTGTGGGCACATTATCCATTTTCGGGGCTCAGATGCGGTATAGCTTACAAAGTAGTGAAAAAGTTTTAATTAAAAACTGTACAATTTACATTACAAAAACTGATATTTAAGTATTTTTCACAAATTGACATCTCTTACAAACATTTTATAGTTTTGTAAAACACTGTCTGTTCTAGTAATAAAATTAAAAATTTATGTATGTAATTGTTTGCAATAGATAACTTTCCATTGCTGACTACAAAGAGGGTATTTTGGAAAGGAGTTGTGGAAGAATTGTTATGGTTTGTAAAGGGATCCACAAATGCCAAAGAATTATCTGCTAAAGGTGTTCATATCTGGGATAAAAACAGTTCTCGTGAATTCTTCGATTCTTACGGATTCACTGATAGAGAAGAAGGAGATTTAGGACCTATTTATGGATTTCAGTGGAGACACTATGGTGCAAAGTACAAAGATATGCACACAGAATATACAGATCAAGGTACCAAATATGTATTGCATCTAACATTAATTAAAATTATAAATTGCTTTTAAGATAACTTACATTTGTTTCATTGATAATATTTGATTTTATTCATAAAAGAGTATAAAGAAAATGAAAAGAAATAAGATAAATGAAATATTACCTACAATGCATCAATAGTTAAGATTTAAAAACGATGATTTATTTATATAGGTTTTGATCAATTAGCAGATGTTATATATAAAATAAAACATTCCCCTGATGATAGAAGAATAATTATGACAGCATGGAATCCTATTGACATTCCACAAATGGCCTTACCCCCATGCCACTGTCTTGTTCAATATTATGTAAGTAAGGGTGAATTATCATGTCAACTTTATCAAAGAAGTGCTGACATGGGTCTTGGAGTACCATTTAATATAGCATCTTATGCTCTGTTAACTTATATGTTAGCCCATGTTACAAATTTAAAGGTGAGTTTATACCAAAAAAAATATTGGAATCTTTCAATAGAAACTTGTATTATTTCATTTATTCTTAGCCAGGTGAGTTTATACATACACTAGGAGACGCTCACGTGTACCTTAATCATATATCTGCACTTGAGGAACAAATTAAACGAGTGCCAAAACCGTTTCCACGTCTTGACATAGTTAGGAATGTTAAAAATATTAACAATTTTGAGGCAGAAGATTTCAAACTAATTGGATATGAATCACATGGAAAAATTTTTATGCCAATGGCTGTTTAACTATATTTTAAATTTACGCTGATATAAACAAACAGTTAAACTTATAACATATTACAGAAAATCGTCTTAAAAAGTACAGTTGTTAGATGGTAAATAAATATAACTCACATTATATCATAATTTCTAATTATATTTATATTTTATTTCCTAATAAAAATTATGTTTTTAATAAACTCGTATCTTTATTTGTACATGTACATATTTATATATTTATATATCAATTTCATTCAGTAATGATCTCTGAATGTGGTCCATACATGTCTGTTACAGCTTTAAGTGTTTTTCAAGTGTAAATTATAATTGTATTCATTGCATTTCATATTAGAGACGTAATCAAGCAAAAAATGTTTGAAGGATGTAACTGACAAGCATGGACGATGAAAGGCCTTATGTAAACAATTTTTAAATCTAACAAAATTACTTTGTTTTCTATACAATCTTTGAATCAGTACTTCCTTAAATCACGTAAATATCTGTTTCTCGGACGCTAACAAAAAGTCGGTCTCTGATTTATTTAAAGCAATATTGTAAATGAATATGTTATCTTTACTTGCTTGATTTAAAATAGGGCATTTAAAAAGAAAGGGGAAATTTAAAAGGAGTCCCTGGATATTCAGGGCCAGCACGTTTCTACATCATTAGATTGTGAAGTACTTAACTGCTGCAATTGTTGAGTAACTGCTAACGTGCCACATTCACTGACCGTACAAACTATATGAATGACGTCTAAACAGAAAAAAAGAAATTGTTATCATAAAATAAAATGTATTAGTAAAGGGCATAATTAATCCTTTGCCTACTCTAAATCTTTTTAGTTTTAAGGGTAAAATAACAATATCATCTCTATTGCAACTTTCCCAAATGGTTGATAATTGTTATCTTAATAGAGGTTTCAAAATTTATCTCTATGGAACTTGTCACAGAGAAGTATAGTTATTTCCTTTGCAGGATAATTTAAATAGAAACAGCAAAGCTTTAATAAAAGAGCTAAACAACTTACCCCCAAAATAGGAACCTGTGGATGTTGTCATCCTCCATATACTTTGATAAAAACCAAGGTTAGGAGGACTTGTAAGGACTACACTTACTTCAGTACTTTCTTTGGGACCTAGAGATCGTACTGGTACTCGTGTGCATTCTCCCAGTTCTGCTCCTTCTGCGTGTTGCAGACAAACTCCAACAGGCCATGCTTCTGTACCACTGTTTTGTATACGCCATGATTTTCGAAATTTAGTATTAGGTGGTATCGATTCTCCGTCTCCAATAGTACTGTCACATATTAGTGACATACAAGGGAATTTATATGGAGACTCAAAATCAAAGTAACTACATATAGCTGCTTGGAGGTTCCTGCAATAATGTATACATCATTTTCATAAGCATCTATATCATATATTATATGAATGATAAAGCGACAATTTCTACTAATCGAAGGATAATAAAGGTAGTTTATTGAACAAACAAATGCTATATATATTTTTAAAATATCATGTCATCCTTGAAAGTACTTTTATTTCTTTTATTATTACAAGAATAATAAATCGGAACATTAAATTTTGGTATCATAATACATGAAGGAATTCAAATTATAAACTAGACCTAGCAATAACAAATTATAATTTTCTATGTCAATATCTCAATATTAAATCATAGATCATTTTGTTAGAACACACAGACATTTTACGTCTTAAGAAAATAATCTCAAAATACAATTGACATAGTAGAATTACTTATTAGATCATAAATAGAAGTAATTAAGCCATCATAATCTGCAATGGGTCAATCCTAATGATTGTAGCGACTACTCATATATTTCATAACTTCATAACAAACTTTATTAACTATAAACTACAAAGCTGATGCTGGTACCAATACTGGAACTGTAACCAAAGTTGACACGCTCGTTAATATCGATTCTTAGCATCTGTTATTCAAGGATAACAGTTCTTTGAAGTTGCTCGAGGAATCAGAATCGACATTACACATATCGGGTTTAAATCCCCGATTCGAGGTGAGCACTCCATGTAAACATGGCGACGTTAGGGTTAGGTACCGTGGAATGAGACTCAATCGACTTCGAGGAACAACAGCGTACAGGACTATAGTATCTCACCAGTTGTTCATATCAAGAAAGAACGTAGCAGTAGCCTTGTTCAGGTGGCTGCCAGCCAGCAGCTTTTGAAGCTGCTTCACCAGATCATCTTTGTCGGTGGTGCCTAGACAGCTGAACTGTTGCAGCAAATGCTGATCCAAGTCGTTGTTCGCATTCATGATGCGCTCCCCGTTTTATCTCACGTTCAATGCCCCATGTAACTGTGACCGTTGGCCACAAACGTAATCCCCGTAAACACACCTGTCGTCTCTATTATCGTTCGTTTCTTTTAACTGCAAATTTTAAATGTCATTCCTCGTGACGTTCGTCCGTGCGCGCAGCGATTGCGTGCATCTACGAGTACACTCTACGCGACAAATACACAACACGACACACGAAGATCGCGGTCGTACAGTCCCGTCGCAGCGAAAACACGTCTTCCCGTTTCTCCTCCGTGACGCGGTCACCTTGACCTTGAACACCGCGGATATATAGGCTTTTACAGTAGCGGAGTCAACAATAAATAAATACACAAAGCCGTTATCGCAGATAAAATATAGGATACATCTATCACCCAATTTGATTTTTGACACTGGTTTGAGGGGGGCGGAGGGAGATCGCTAGCGCAAGCCTCTGAATGTTACCGATTCAGAAGAGAATATGCTTGCAACGCTACTGGTGGTGAGAGTTGGAACTAAATATAAAAAATGGAAAAGTGAAAAGGAAGCGGTATTTGTAATCAGTATTTATTTGTGTCAGCTTTAATGCTTTTTCAATATTTATCCTTGATTTGGTATGATGTAGGAAATGGATTTTTGTTGTCACTAATTTTGTGTATATCGATAATCAGTAGTGCAGTTTAGATGACGTGAAATTGCATAAGATGATAATCCTATTTATTTTCGTTGACTGATTTTTCAGGGTTTCATTAGTTTTTAAAGTTAGGGGTTTTCTGAGACATTTCTAGGAATGTATGAAATATAATTTTTCTACAAAAATTGATTGTATTAATTATTATATACGACATATTTGGTAATATGAATCAAATAGTATAATTCAGGTTGATCTAGAAGTAAAAAACATTGAACGTATTCTAATTTACGCTAGTAGCGTTATTTGCTTATCTCAGGTTTAGTCAACAATGTTGCGCATGACCACCGATAAGGTATCATCGATGCATAATTCATGACATAAAATTGATAAAAAATATTTAGTTATGGATATACCCATCTATTTTGTACAACTTTATCAATGTCGTGTTTGTAACAATAGGTCTATCCTCCATTGGGACTGTACATATACACATGTATGTACATACTACAAAATCAACATCTATGTATATATTTTATGCCCATGCATAGATGTTCATGTATTTCGGGTTGTATACATATAAGAATCTTACAATTTATTACATACAATTTACAATTAGCTTTAAGCATTACTGATGTTGTTATCACTATACATTTAAAATAGAACTATTTTTAATTGAATTTAGGTCCAAAGTATATGCGTTGCTGAATGTACACAAATTCTAAAGTGTTAATTGTCAATACTCAACTATAAAAAATAATTAACCATTGAATGGCACACTGGGGTCTTACATGACCTCTGCAAAGTACTGATTATTGTTACTTCTGCAAAATAATTTCAAATAAAAATGTTTTTTAATATTTTTTGAGCATTTGAACGTTATGGCATTACTTTCGAATGTATAGTTTAAGATCTTAAAATCCAAATATTCAAAAAACATTAAAGAGCATTTTTATTTGCAATTATTTTACAGAAGTAACAAAAATCAGTACCGTGCTGGACATTTCAGTGTATCTTTATAGAATTTTTTTCCCACCGTGTCGTGTGGTAGTCAAAAAATAGTGTGCCATTCAGGGTTAAGACAAATTCATTAAACAAAATATTTATTTCCTAAATACATTTCTTTAAAAAAAAGCGTTGAAAGAAATTTCTTTTCTATCATTTTGTTTCTATTTTCTATCATTGTTAGATATATATCAAGTATATATCTAGCAACATTTAAAAGAATTTTGAAATAAATTGCACGTTATTAATTTTTTGGTGAATAATACTTATATTTTTTTGAAAATTCAGTTACTTTGTAAACCAAAGTATTAAAATTGCTTGAAACTGTTGTGTGTGTCTATGCGTTCAAGCAGTTGATTTTCTGCGCGTGCGCAGAATACCAACAGTATCGTATTTAAGTATACATTATTCTACAATAATATTAAAATATTTTGTTATTACAATGTTATAACATTGTCATATACAGTTAAGATAAAAAAGAATTATTTATTCTTAGTATAGCACCAAACATTATTCAATATAGTATGTAAAAATACAATTTAAATAAAAAATAGTATTAGAGATAGCATCCAGGTTTATATAGAAATTTATGTCGTATTCATATTCTTCATCCACACAGTTAAGTCTCTAAAATATATTTTAAACTTTGTTATCATTTAAAAAGGATTCTAGATAATGAAAGAAATTGTTTTAATAATCCTTTCATGACCCGTTAAACTTTTTTCCGCCATTTCTCGTTTTCAAAATCACGTTGAAAGCCTAATTAACAAAAAACGTAAGAATAAAAGGTACTTAAGTAAGAATAAAGGTACTAAGAATAAAAAAGCATTTGGTCACGAAAGGGTTAAGTTTAAAAAAAAGTTTACCCAGGGACTACGTCAGATGGACACGCTCTTGAACACGAGGGTCATTGCGTTACTACGCATGCGCGAGTCTCCCCACCAGGGCCTGCGCAAGAAGGTCATGCGCGCGCATTTCACCGCGGAACAAATGAAATACGAAACAAGAGAGTCGCGGTCCGAAGTTAATCCGTGTAGATATTCCAAAAACGTCCGGTGGCAGGGTGATATCGTTTACAAAGTGGAAGAAGCTCGATTGAT
This sequence comes from Calliopsis andreniformis, assembly GCF_051401765.1. Taxonomy (NCBI): domain Eukaryota; kingdom Metazoa; phylum Arthropoda; class Insecta; order Hymenoptera; family Andrenidae; genus Calliopsis; species Calliopsis andreniformis. The sequence goes on along the minus strand of NC_135067.1, from coordinate 5,100,282 downwards.
ACACGAAAGTAATTGGTGTGCAGTGCGCGATGAAGCATCTTTGAAGCGTGTTCCAAGATAGCTACGTTCTCACTGGTAGCAAAGGTTTTCAGCGAAGAATCAACGAAAGGGACGCTAATTTTCTTTTATCAAAGAGGAACAAGCACGGGCATCGATGAGACACTCGAAATTTTTAAACGGTCGTCTACTAAGTGACAGCAGGATCTCGTGATGATAACTGGAATTCAGTTCAGGGGAACTCATTCTGTCGCGACGATCGCGAAATAATCGGCATAAGTTCGTTGAAATCGAGAGAATAAATCGAAGTAAGTTAAAAATACAATTACTATCAATTATTGATTTTTTAGGACCTAGGAAGTTCAAATGCATTGTAAGTGATTACAGTTTGTTACAAAAATAATTGATCAAATTTTGGAAATTTGACAGTGTAGTTAAAAAAAGATTCTCATTTTTATATAAAAGTTAATGTCGTATATTTCTGAAGAAGAAAAAATTCTGAAATGTTTTTTTACTACAATACTCGCTTTATCGCATTTTCTGCATCTTGTACTTGTTTTAAATTCCTATTTTGAATAGACTACAAGAATAAAATTGCAATGAAATTTTATATAATTCCAATTTTATGTAATATTACAGGTATCAGTATGTACTATATTACTTCGATTATGAGTATACTTTAATTATTTTTTATATTATTATTTTTTTAAATTATAAGGTACTGAAGGAGTTAATGGATTCATTTTACTTTATATTGCAATAGTTGAACAGCAGTATTTTTGTTTAAATACATAAATGATTTCTATCTAATTTTTTGTGAACATATGTATATTCATAATAATTTATAAATATGTTTGAATATTTGAGAATATTTATTTGCAAAGCATAAAATGATAATAAAAAATATATGAATGTATATTGTTCAGGTTCTATTTCAGCTAACAATATATCAAATTGGAAAAGAGATATTAGACACTTTTGAATTTTATTATTTAAAATAATACGAATAGGAAATAACAATTTATTCGGAAAATATTTAACGTGGTCTTTCATCAATATAATACAAGACAAATTCTGACACTAATATTATTTACTCTAGTTCTAATAACAACTTAAATTTTAAAGCTCTTGATTACAATATTCAGCAAATTGTAATTAGTATATCTCACATTTATATATCATTTATGTTTGTCGAGTTTTACCTATATTTTTCAAACTGTCGATACAAATTTTCGTTTAAATATTGCACAGAAAACAATTCAAAGATAATTTCCGATAGCATGATTGGTCCTTCATCGGGCACCAGCGGCGTTCCGGATCACCAGGTGTCGAACAACGAATCCCGCATCGCAAAGAAGCGTATTTTTGATAATTTGGATATCGAGAATTTTTGCGAGGAAGTCCAAAACAGTCGTAAAAGATATCAGCTTCAAGATCTGGAAACTTCGATGGAACTGATCACCTCGAATCAAATAATTAGTGACGCATCACTGTTCTCTCCCTTGTCGGCTCAAGAAGCCGTGGAAGAATGTCCTGTAACGAGGCTGGAGGTCCTCCTTGTCGATGGTACGAACTGCACTTGGACAACCGTTTCTGAGTTGGAATCTCAACAGAATGCTGCTGAGAATGCAGCATCTCCATCCACGTCTTCTTCGTCGTCGGACCATCGACAGGAACAACTGGTTCAAGATATTCAGGTCGAGGAAATGAGCTATCAGGTTGACTCCAATTATTGGGAACCTGTGGTTACAGTCCCGTCATCAGGTTTGCAGCAAAATAAGCCTGGACTACATCAGAATAATCAACAACAGCAGCAACAACAGTATGATGATCAGGAAACTGGAAATCTCTCTTGGTTACTCGATTTTAAATTGGATCCCTTCATTGAAGCTGCAGATGATAGGTCTACTGTGTCATCATCTAGGGACTACCACAATGGTGCGCAATTTTTTGGAGCCCTGTTGTTTAAATCTCTTTGCTTGCATGACCAAAATTTACAATACTTCTGTTAAGTCTCATTTATTGTTTTTTTTTCATGGTTTTGTAATGGGACTGGAACATTTATTAAAATTACGGGTTATTAAAAGTTGAAAAACCTTGAATGACTGCTATTAACATTGAAAGTTTGTAGGAGAGTTAGAAACTGATTCTTAAGAAAGTTACTGGAAGCTTTTAAAAGATTCTTCTGTTTGTGCTAAAAGTTCAAATTTTTTATTATAAAAATCTTTATTATGGGAGCATCATTTTTCCAATATTTTAGCTTAGGTATTTATTTTACTAATTATTTTCTGTTTAGGAAACAAAACGAAAATGAATAATCGATCTTATAGTTCTTCCTACGTCAACGACGTAAAAAGGAGTTATAATGAAAATGGTTCATATCAAGACTCAAACCAAAGTTACTCGAGCTTTGACAATAAAAGCTTCGCGTCTTCTCGATGTAATGGGCCCAAAAAGCCACCTTTCACTTACACAGAACTCATTGAACATGCTCTTCGAGAAAGGGGCGAACTCACAGTATCGGCTATCTACCAATGGATTTCGTAAGTATTATTTAAAATAGACTTTCATTATTATAGTTTAAAGCTAAAAAATCTGCTGAGGATGTTATGCTTTTACAACCACATTATGATCTTTTCATAAATAATGGGTTTCACAGTTTTTTTTTTGTATCCACGCAGTTATGCCCTATTAAAAGCCATGTTATTCAGTTTTATAGAATACCATTAGTTTTATAATATCTTTTTATTAAATAAACTTTTCAAATTTCTGAAGTAAAACAATTTACTAAATGTTTAAGAGAAGTAGGTTGGAACTTTAAAAGTACAAAATTATTTGAGTAAGCAATTCATTCTAATATTTTAGAATAATACTATATATATAGTTCTTATGGGGTCTTGGTGAGGGAGAAATAATTTAGGGGGTATGTTTGCTAATAGAAAATTTACCGAAGAAGGAGTTCAGGGCCTCGATTAGGCCTATCTATATCGTTTGTCATGAGCTCACGATCGAACAGGTGAAAGCACAGAACCAGTAAATTGTGCGCATTCGTGTGTTGGAGGGGTTGCAATGACGAGAGTCGGTACCAGGTGGTACCACGTTGTGAGGGCTGCGGTGCCAAGGGGTACCATCTAAGAACCCTTCCCGATGAGCAATTCCGCATCGACGCGAAGCCGCGTTCTCGTAAATTCGTAGAAACCCACTCCTATATTCATTGTTGAAGTTATATATGTAAACTTTTTTTTTAAATACAAATCTTGAATATATTCTGCTACTCGTTACTGTAACTTCGTTTTTCGTATTTTTCGTTCCTTCAAATTCGTTGCTTTAACTTCAACCTCATCCTTAATTTAAATTATTGCATCTGATAAAATGACTTCTCAATTCGGGGGAGATAACTGAATTGCTCAGTACCTAGTATTAATAATTGAATATGCTTGAATCTCATTTTGTACAATATTTCAGAAAGAAAGAGTGTAAAGTCAGATATATATTTATTTTTAAAGTAAAAATTTTATATTTTCCTATTTCTTCTATTCTTTATGTGAAAAAAGTAGAAATATAAGATCAGACCAATATACTTGCTAAGTCAAAGTTGAGCACTAATTTTCATTTAAAACTAAATTATTATTAGTATTATTTTGGCGGTGAATTTTGCCTGTAATCATTGTAATTATTGGGGTGAATTAAAGTACCATTTACCATAGTACCACATATACAAATTGTTTTGTCGAATCTTTTATCTTCTTCTATTGAAAGCGTAGAATTAATTAAGGGGGCCGTGTAACACGCCGTGACATCGCTATGAACAGGTGAAGAAAATTGTTTTCTTCATGAGGGGGTGCAAATGTATTGACATTTTTATAAATAGTGACTCGGAGTGATTCAGTAAATGAGCGTTTTTCCACTAGTTTTGCGAAATTATGTACATTACTAATTTTCCACTTTCGAAATATTTTAAATATATAAATATTTCTTGTACCTAGAAAATGAGTTCTCAAGTTTGGGGAATATTTGGAACACAAACAAAAAACAAGATTAGAAACACCTCTCAGAAAAGATGTATTACATATTTATGTAAATTCGTGTAATTTTAACGTTCAATTTTAAACAGTTTGTTTAATAATTAATAAACCTTTTTTTAGTGAACATTTTCCCTACTACAAAAGTAACGATGATCGTTGGAAAAATTCTGTGCGGCACAATCTTTCAATAAATCCTCATTTTCGAAAGGGATCGAAAGCACCACATGGAGCTGGACATTTATGGGCGATTGCAAATAGATCCGGAGACTCTAGACCTCGAGAGATCATTAACACATCTATTACTAATTCTTCTACAAAACAAATCACCAAGAGCACCCTAGAAACAGAGAATCTCAAGAGGAATATTAGGTATTTGTTGTATAAAAATTATTCCTTCATATTATCTTTATTTATTAGAATTTTTTTTTGTTCAGTCAAATGAGTTCTATAGACGAGGTAGAAGCAGCAACAGCAAGTATCACACAACAATCTTCAGAAGAAGAAACAGAGAATATTGTGAATACTGTAACATTGGAACATTGTGCTGAGCAAATTCTTAGTGGTATCAAGAAAGAAGTAGAAGTACAATATCTAGTTCCTATGATGATGTCAAACAATGGACATGATTCGACTCAAATTAGTCAACAGACACAGGAACTTCACTTCCCCGTAAAAGAAAGCGGTAAGGCAATTGTTTGTTTCCCTGGTTAATAAAAGTCTGTAAATTATCTCTACAATTATTTCAATTCATCAAATGTGTTATTACCTTTTAGCTCAATCTTTGAAAAATATATTTGAAGAATACTTCTTTATTTTTCTAGACTTTCTCAATCCAGTGTCAAAAGAAGTAGTGGCGGAAGAATGTGGACTCATAAGTGAGGGTTATCTAGTCACAGATTTGAATCCCACTACTTTGGGATTAAATATGGTCGAGCCAGAAATTATCACACCAGAAAATCTTTTCGGTGAAGAATTAAGTTTCCAATTCTACGAATTATCGTCTCCTTCACAAATTCAGTCTGCCTGACACATGGAGAAAAACAACCTACGTCTGATTGTCATTGATGAGTTACACGTACAAAGTATTCAAGACAGCGATCAGGTAGAAAACGCCAATGATCGCAACGTTCACAGTGCCACTGAAGAAAACGAGTCTAAGGAGGTCCCAACTGATGAAAAGTCTGACGCATCTTCGATGATAATGAGTTGATTTCTTTCCAATTGCGCTGCCGTGAGAGTTACATAGCGACTAGGAAATGGTTGTGAAATTGGTTTAAAGACAATGAATATACTACTGTCCGAATTGTGCCTGGATACGTGTCTTATTGCGTCATTTAATACTACACATTAGTATAATTTCTTCTAGCCCTTGCAGAGTAATATGTAACGTTTTTGTATTAGCAAAAAAATATATAATATTTACTATGGAGCTGTAAATATCACTCGTCTATCGAAGATATCTTTTTGTGAAAGTTTTATTTATTTTCAAAGTTTATATATATTGAATAGAATTCCATCATGACGGTTAACGTGTTTTAACATCTATGTTTATTATGTTGGTTTTTCTACTGTATTTACATCAGGTTCTATAGGTTTTTCAATTGGCATTTCTGTCATTATGTATCTATTCTGTCTTTCAATCATACGTTGCTTCTTAAGCTCTTTTTTCTTCTTTTTCTCTTCTTTATCTAATTTAACTAACATTTCATTAATTTTTTCATGTGTCACTTGTCCTTTAAGACTTAATTGATATCTAACTTCTTGTAACCGACGTTCTTTCTTCCTTTTAGCTTCTTCAGCTTCTGCAGTCTTTTTAGCAAGTCTTGATCTTACTTCAGCTATCATATTATGCATGTTGCCCATCGCAGTTTCTATCTCTTTTTGTCTAAAATTTAATAAATAAACACAGAAATTAGGGTACATGCAATATAGAGTAAATAAGTTTTCTGTTACCAGAAAAAACAATATAATATTAATCCTTTTGGTATTAAATATTTTTAATGAATAGATTATCCGTATACTGAATATTCTATGAGCTCTAGAATGTATCTCAAACCTAAATACTTTTTAAACATAAATAAATGGTACATAGCTTTTTAAACATTAAACCAATTTAAATATACACTTATTAGACAAGTAAGCATGTCCATAATACCAAAAAGACTGACAATTTACTTCTCTAAAATACGTAACAAAAAATGCGTTGCATTTACTTTTAATTTTTGAGAAATACATACTTTATTGCAATTTGTTCTTCCTTTCTCCTATGTTCCTCTTCAATCTTTGCCCACCTCTCTTGAAGAGTCAAAGGAAATGCAACTCTTTCATATTCCTGTACATCAGCTACCTCTTCAGGAGTAGGCCATGCTAATCCTGCTGGCACTCCCAAAGCTTCCATTCCATATTTGCCTAATATTCGTTTTTTGTATTTCACTCTTTCATGATGCCACATTATAGGTTCATCATAGGGTTTCTGACCAAGTAATATATTCCTATGCACTGGACGAAGTCTTGACTTATTCCTTTTGTGTTCCATATCAACCTTTTCTTCCTTCAAAAAGACTGGCTCCTCTTCAGCAGATGTAACAATATCTTTTGTGTCTTTCGTTACAAAGCATCTTTTTCCAATGATGCTTTGACATCGTAATGTTAATGACAAATTAGTAAATAATCTTCCCAATGACATCTTATACTTTTAACTTATTTTTGTTTTCTACAAAATGCAAGTTTTATAAATTAATAAATTAGGTTAATAGTATAGTGCAAAATGTATCACATATTTACTGTAATAATGACATAACTTGAAAATCATTATTTTTCGAAAAATGAAGCAATACCTCTCACGCAAGAACCACTTTTTTCATGCTAATAAATTAAAAAGTTATTTGTTATGTTATTATTACAACAAATAAGCGATATTTTCAAATAAACAATATGTAATCAATTTATTAAAATTTTTAAATTACTTTTCTTACCACGATGAGAGTTGTTTCGCAAACTTAATACATTGAACTTATAGTACACTAACATAACAAATATAAAGTACGGTTAGATTGGTTAGGTTCGCCGCTGACGAATTGACGAAAGTATATAATGTAGAATAACCTAACCCAGACCTATTCTTTAGAATAGGTTAGGTGCTGCTATAATAACGTTGTGCTTAGAGAATTCTCTAAAACTCTAGTTAGAATTAAACATTTACCCTTTTTTATAATTCAAAAGTTTATAGAATGAAGGTAAAATTTCTTGCTCAGACCACACAAACACTTTTATTTAACTAATACGTTTTATATATATATATAATTAAATTGCCCGGTAATATCTGCGTTACAGTCGTACGGTGTTATTACAAATAAATCGGTAATACTGTAAATATTACGTTAAACTATTATAATTGCTTAAAAATGGGTCGACTTGCAGAGGTACGTTATCTTTCTGTCTACATACTTCAATTTTATAATGTTAAAAATCTATTTAGAAAACTTATATTATCAATGTTTTGACACAATATATAGGTAGCTGGTGAGCATTCATCCGAGAAAAACAAAACTTTTGTGTTTATGGGCGAAGGTTATACTTTAGGAAATGCTTTAGTGACTGTAATTTCACAAAAGTATGTAAAACTACAAATACAGCTTTAATTATGATCAGTAATTATTTTCTATCTAAGTGTTTGTTTATTCCACAGCCCTGATGTAGAGTTTTGTGCTTGCTTTGTTAATCATCCAGCTGAAGGAAATATTTACTTAAGAATTCAAGCAAAGAAAGGGAAAGCAGTGGACATACTAAAAAAAGGATTGCAAGACTTTGAGAAAATTTGTGATCATACTTTAGATACTTTTAATAATGCTTATGATCAGTTTAAAAATTCTAAAAATATGTCATAGTATTTGTCTTAATTTATTTTAAAAATAAAATTGACTTTTATTTCTACTTTCATTTTGTTTTTATTTTAAAAATTACTTTTTACCTTTCATTTCATTTCACCATACAAGCACTAATGTAAAGCTTGTAAAGATGAAACTGGAATTATTCAATTTCTGGTAATTAAAATGTCAGTTAAAATCCAATTTCCGTAAAATCTATTAAAAATATAGAAAGGTTTATTTCCTTCTTTCTAGAAGAAAAGGAAAAAAAATAACTGCATTCATTTACAATTTGCATGGAGGTCTTTATTGTTTAAACAACCTCAGCTGGTCTCTGTCCTCCCATGACTCTGTGGTTCTTGGACAAGAAATCCGCGAATTCTTGATACGGGGCCTTCCTCAATGCCTGATCATGCCAGAGGTCTGGTGTCAAGTATGCATACGTTTTGGCAATGGCTGCATAAGTAGCTTTAGCAAAGTTGCCTAGAGTACATGTTGATCCTCTTGCTGATGTGTAGCAGTCCTCAATACCAGCCATTTGCAATAATTTCTTTGGAACAGGTGCAGAAACAATGCCTGTACCTCTTGGTGCTGGAATCAAACGCACCTGAACTGATCCACACTTGCCAGTAACTTTGCAAGGTACTGTGTGAGGATCACCGATTTTGTTTCCCCAATAACCACGACGAACTGGCACAACTGAAAGTTTTGCCAAGATGATAGCACCACGGATGGCAGTGGCTACTTCTTTAGAGCATTTCACACCCAGGCCAATGTGACCCTTATAATCTCCAATGGCTACAAAAGCCTATAAAGGAGGAAAAATATTAAAGGATCAAATACATAGGATGATTCATGAATATGCATGTTTATACTTAAGCGAATGAATTTATACATTAATTTCATGTTATGGATGATTAAAAAAAATGTTTAAAGTATTTGTGTCTCAACAACTAACTTAAGTTTGTGGTCGAAGCATTAACAATAGTTTTCTGTTAATATATAGGGAAGAAAAATATATAGGAGTCTTTTGAAGTATACGTATACCTATCATAGATATACAGAGTGATTCTCTCAATTTGAGACAGTCATTGCAGCCACGAAAACACTGCAGTGGAACTCCATTAATCTAAGAAGTCCACAATACTTTTATGCATTTCTTGACTAAAAATCAACAAATCGTATATATAAACATAGTGTTTTCGCTAGAATGTTTTTATGGTAGTACTATCTTTGAGTCCTTAAACAAGAGAATCACCCAGAATATGTTATCAAAGTCGAACTACTTATTAGAGTTTCATTCTATACAAATTTACCTTGAAACGTGTACGTTGACCAGCTCTAGTCTGCTTCTGCACAGGCATAATCTTCAGGACTTCATCCTTCAGTTCCATTCCAAGAAACTTGTCAATAATCTCATATTCTTTAATAGGCAAAGAGAAGAGGTAGATGTGTTCTAAGGATTCAATTTTGCCTTCTCTGACAAGACGACCAAGTTTGGTGACAGGAATCCATTCCTTGCTGTCCTCTTTACCACGTCCACGACCACGGCCTCTTCCTCTGCCACCACGACCTCTACCCCTTGGTCCACCCCGATCACCACCCCCACGAGAGCCAAATCCTCCACGAAAGCCTCCACGCGCGGCTGGAGCATTGTCCGCCATTCTGAAACATTTCACAGAATATAGATATATTTCTCACACTTGTCAAAACATTAACTATTAGAGTCCATATTTAAGTATAATAATTAAACATTCTATTACAACGTGAATGGTAAAGTTTCAATATTCAAATAGTCAGCAATTGTTTAAGAACTGAACGTTTATTATTGACCAACAATGATGCTAGTATAACCTTTACACACGTGGCTTTATTAATTATAGAATTAATTTTGATTATAGAACAACAGATATCTTTTTCATAAGTTCTCTAGGATTGCAGTATCTTTTACGTTTAAAAAAATGATATTAAAATAGAGGAAGTATGAATTTTTGTATCGAAATCAAAAAATTACATCGATCAAACTTACGTTACTTCTTTCTTCTGAGTACAGTTACGGAAGAAAGACCTACCATATTTCGAGATGCCAAGTCGAAGGTAGTTCGATACATATCGATGTGAACGTCACTTCCGATTTTCGAATTTCTAATTTACCCGCTACTATTAAAATTCCTTTCTTTATTTCAACTGTTGTTAAAATCTATGACACATAATTTAAGAGATGCTACTATCCCTTTCATGTTCGAAATATTGATTAACAACAAGTTATCATAACCTATAATACCAAGTGAATAAGAGCTACTGTATTTTATTTTACATATACACTCTCGCAAAGGAGGCCATGAGTCTTCTGTCAAACTTTATTTCCACCAAAATATGAATTGGTCAAAATGGTTAAGTAAAAAGCAGATATCTTCATTGCCAGAACTTCGTCGTTTGTTGTATTGTGCAACCAATTTGAAACGAAAAGCGAAAAACGATAATTACGAAGTAGCCACTAAATATATCTAGAGATGACAGTGGAATATTCTTGTTATTGAAAAACAAAATTCTTGTTTAGTCAGTCACGATTGGATACAATAATAAGCCTCTGGTGAAAACGCATAATGAGCAGTAGAGAAACGCATTTAAAGGTATTAAGGATTGAAAATGTAAATTCTTTTAATATATATATTTTATTCAGTTTTATCTTCGTAAAAATATGAAACTATTTCCTTGTTAACCAGATTAATAACTTTCTGAGGAAAGAACGTCGCCGAAAGCGGCAACGCTTTAATTATTGTGAATTATGGTAACGGAAGCAGTAGAATGCCACTTGAGGATTTCAAAGTCTCATGTCGGATTTGAATCAGACATCATCCGAGGAGGCTATTTTACTTACACGCGGTTACAAGTTCTTGAAAAAATTGGGCGAAGGCTCTTACGCGAAGGTGATCTTTTTTAAATTTTTCACTCACTTTTGTGGTCGCTTAACATTATTTATACGGGGTCTAAAATTAATGAAGTCATGTATGTAAAAACAAGAATAGACATTAAGTAGCGATATAATATAATGACTCCATTAATATTCAGATATTAATACAATATCTGTTTCTAAGTGCTATATTTTTAATAACTATATGATGAACAACAAAAGTATATTGTATCGCATTACTATAGAGGAAAGGATAGGAATATGAGATACCCTTTTTATCTTTTAATCTAGAGCAACGATGGCCAAAAGGATTTTCGAAATTCTCTTAGAAAAGTTTTTAGGGAAAAAATCACCTTTACTTTTCTGTCTCACGTCCGAATACAAAATGTCTCTGAGAAAATGCAATATAAAGATGAGAAAGTAAAGGCTTTGCCCTTTAAAATAAGCCCAGGCTCACAGCTGCATCTTCTTTCATAAAGTTACGGCAGCTTAAAAATCGATAATTTTTCGGCCTAAAATTAGCGATCCTTTAATTTTGCGAAGTACGTAATAAGGATATGGAGGATGTGACTTTCGAGTGTTTTTGATAGACGTAATATGAATCTTGTCACGACAGGGATTAACAACCAGTGATCTAGAAAGTTTCAGTATAGCTGCAGATAAAAAATTTGGATAGATAACTTTAAGGAACTTATCATGTGAAATCTGCCATATAAACATAAATATGAATATAGATATACCAAGCAAACTTGAGGCCTGGGCACATAAGCTTTATACTGTGTTCAGGCCTTAAACTTGGTGTCTCATATTTCTGCTTCATCTCATATTCTTATCTTTTCTTCTATATGTAATATAAAATTGTCTAAAATAATAAAATTTTTACTTATAAATATATATAGGTATATCTTGCGGAATACAAACCGGATTCTGATCCTGACAAAAACAACACATTAGCTTGCAAAGTAATAGACACCGCGAAGGCACCGAAGTACTTCGTTCGCAAATTTTTACCTCGGGAACTTGACATCCTGATAAAGTTAAATCATCCTCATGTAGTACACGTACATAGTATATTTCAAAGGCGAAATAAGTACTTCATATTTATGCGTTACGCCGAGAATGGCGATCTTCTTGACTTCGTCTTAAAAAACGGTGCAGTTATAGAGGGTCAAGCGCGAGTGTGGACACGGCAGCTTGCACTGGGTAATTTCAATGCCATTAAATTACTCAATTTTCGAAGAATGTTTTAAACTAGAGTGAACAATAATCGCCTTAAGGAGGTATTCCTTTTTCTATTGGTAAAAAATCAATTTCTTTAAGATTCTTTTATTAACCAAACCATGTGGTAAATTGTTTCTAGTTTTTCTGTATGTTCTTATTATATGTTCAAGTAGTTACAGCATTTTTTAGCGAAGATTCTATTGCATACATTCTGATTATGTTTCTTCTCAACATTTGAGAAAATACGATTTGTTAAACTCAAATAAACAATTTAACTTTTAAAAAGCATTTTTTCAATAAAAAAGACAGAAGATAAAAAACGATAGAAAGATACTTTCTTAACATACAGTCAAAATTGTATGTCAATCGATCGAATAGTTTTTTTTAAAATCATGCCAACCAACGAAAAAAGGGACATAGTAATTGAGGAGAGATATAGGCGAAATGTGTAATAGAATCGACTCCAAAAGAATATTATAACTACTCGAACATACATTTAAAAAATACAGAAATACTGAAAATAATTTACGACATAATTTCATCAATAAAAAATCTTAAAGAAATCGATTTTTACCAAGAGAGAAAGAAATTCCTCAAAAGAAATGAATCTATACTCTTGTTTCAGGCCTTCAGTACTTACACGAAATGGAAATTGCTCATCGTGACATGAAATGCGAAAATGTTCTTCTCACATCGAATTATAATGTAAAACTTGCCGATTTTGGGTTTGCCCGTTATGTGATCGATAATCGAGGTAGACGTGTCCTAAGTGACACTTATTGCGGTTCCCTGTCTTACGCTGCACCAGAGATTCTTCGTGGTTCTCCTTATAATCCAAAGATTGCTGATATCTGGTCGCTTGGCGTCATTTTGTACATTCTTCTGAATAAAGCAATGCCGTTTGATGATAACGACATCAAAAGCCTATATGAACAACAGACAAATCGCAAATGGAAATTTCGCAGTAAAGTGGTGAAGTCTTTAAGCGACAAGGTAAAAAAGTTAGTGGCACGTCTTCTCGAGCCTGACCCATCAAAACGATGCAAGCTGGAGCAAATTATTAGCAGTGATTGGATGGCCATGGACCCTCGACTTGTAGCACTTACACCTGCTGAGCAAAGTGCTCTTAATAGCGCTATAGAAGAAAGAAAAAAAATGGAGGAAAAGTTCTCTAGGAAAGATCCTGTAAGACTTTGATTCTTGATCAAAACAAACAATTTTTACTGCTTATACCATTCAAATACCTGGTTTGCAGAAACTGTTCAAAGTAGAAGAAAAGAAGAATACAGATTTAGATATGACCAAAAATCCAGTAGAAGAAATTACTGTCCTTAAGAGGGCTGCAAGGGTTTGTATTTAAATTGTAGTATTTAACTTTCTTTAAACAAATACTTGGATGATATAACAAGAGTTTTTGCTTTTCAGCAAGCAGCAATATCTTCCATTGCCACTGGACCTATGTTTAAAACTACTTAAAATATCTCACAATACCTTGAATTACTTTCCATAGATATATAATGTTTAGATGCATTTATTCCACGAAGAGTCTAGTTATCATAAGGATTTTTATATTTCTACATTTTTAAAGTATTTCAATTAATCTTACTATACATTATACAAAACAAAGAAATTTTAACATTAACCCAATCATGAACTTAAGGATTAATAATAAATTAAAGTTACTATAGAGAAGTTAATGCAGTACTCAGTTGCCTACATATCGCGCTCTCATTAGAGTCGTGTTATTTTTCGATGTGCATTTTACATAATAAGCAAGTCCATTGACAAAAGTTTCCGTTTTTCCATTGAGAGGAATGCCAATGATTTGTAGGGGGCTTGCGAGACCTTCAAGGTTCCAAACACCGTCCGACAATAATAACAAAAGCTGACCATTCGGAGACCGGCTCATTATAAACACATCTGTGGCAGGTAAAATGTACTCTTGCAAATCTTTCCAGGGTTGATAATGTAGCACTAATGTTTGCGAAGGTAATTTTAAAGCAATCCACAACGACGACGCTACTGACTCCACGAATGCGTCGATTACCTTCGGAACGTGTAAGTCTGTAAATTTTCATTAAGTAAATTAGACAGCTGTAGAATTGTTTTTGAATTTCATTTTGTAAAGTAAAATTAACCTTGTAAATGAGAAAGATTTTTCTCGACATGATTATAAAGATATATAGAGACAGAATTGAACTTTATCCACACAATGAATTCATCTCCGTCCAGCGAAATTGATTTTATCAATACAAAGTCAGTGGAATTTATTTTAAGAATAATTTTTACTATGTTTTCATTGGCGCAAAGCCGAGGAAAATTTTCAACATCACACTGATTCTTCTGAGATGTTATATCTTTGTTAGAAATTTCAGTAATGTTTGCTTCTTTCGCGATTTCCAACTTGTTTATGTAAATTGCTCGACCTATAATGAAATGTGAAATATGTTTAAAATGTTTGTAAAATAGGAAATTATTAATTCTTATCTACTATCCATAAATGTTTAATAAATATAAGAATGAGAAATCAAATAAGAAAAAAACTTACTTCGTAGGGCTGTATTAATTATTTCTGCTGCTTTTGAATATTTTCTTATTTTATGAGCAATAGGTGTTACGTTTGAATAATTTTTATAAAAGTTCTTCAAATTTGCGTTTCTGTAAGAGCCATTAATTGTAAGATTTCCAACAATTGTTAATGAATTTTGTAACTTAAGTTCTGTTTTTATTTGTTGTAAAGACTTTTGTTTCTGTAATTGGTGATTTAGTAAGGTCGTTAAATTTACGTCGTTTATTAAGCCATCAATAACAAGAATTGATGCATTAATAGATCCCTGAATTGATTTTGAACCAGATATTGTTTGGTCTGCAGATTTTAGTAACACATCCTTTATATGATGGCCCATTACTTTTCCAGACACACTATAAAATTGATAGTAATTATTATCTAAATATATATATATTAATATCTTTAAGTAAATATTAATTTTAATTGATCGATTACTTCATTTCATTAATGGCGACTGCATTGAAAGTTTTATGTCCCTTAATTACTGGCATTTTCTTTTTCTGCGTTAAAGCATTTTTTGTCCATTTATCAAAATGTAAACCATTCATATTTTCTGTGGTTAAAATCATCACTGTTTTTTTCCCAGTTACAATAATTTCCTCATTACTGTATCTCATAACATCCGTTTTAAGATTCAAATCATTAATCTTTTTTCTTGCATGCAATTTGCCTAAGTTAAAAAATTCGTTCTATTGTATGAATTCTTATTAATACTATCATATAGTAGTAGAGAGGATTATTACCTAATACTTTCAATTTATTAAATGTCCATTTTGCTTTCACTTTTTGTTCTCTATTTCTTACCAAAGCATTCTCAAACATATCGTTAAAATCTGGAACTGTAGACTTTATCTTTGAAACATTTGAACCGATTATAACAGGTGTTTCAACATTATTTAAAGAAGCATAAACTGTTATTTCCTGTGATTGTGTTTTACTTAAAATACGTCTTGATTGGTTTCTCCATGTTTCTGGATTTAATATATTGTCAAATTTCTGAAATCAATTATTATTGCACACTCTATACTAAATATTCCAGTCCAAAATTTATGAACCAATTTCATTAATTTGCTTACGTGCGATGTAATGTTTCCTTGAATTGATACATTTTTAATAAATTGCAAATTCTTCCCATAAAAAATAGTCATATCTTTTTTCATCCAAATATTCGTAAATAATTCTTCTAGTTTAATTTTGTCTATATTTTGGATTGCTGGTTCACTCGAAAAGATTGAAGAACCTTTGACAATTATGTTCAGTGGTACATCATTTTCTAGAAAGCTAAAAGAATTTGGCAAATTTATAGCTTTTGTTTTAATTTTTCCAACAATTCGTTTTGTATACAGATTAGGAGTTTGTTCTAATTTTATCAAAGTTAGTGGGAGGTCAGATGCATAAATGTGATTTGTTGTGAAATTATCTGTAAATAAAGTAAAAATAATAAAAAGAAATATAAGTAAGTAATTAATTCATTTCAAATTAAAATAGTTTTAACAATAACAATTAAATTAACGACTTACTAAATGTTATATTTCCTAAGGATATCATATCTTCAAGTTTGATAGAATTAGCCAGAAAATCAATAAAATTGATATTATTAATGTTATCAATGTCAATATTTTCTTTTGATATTATATTTCCTATTATTTTAGGCAGATTTACGCGTAACTGAACAGGGGATTGAAGTGTGTTAACTACTAAATCCAATGTTTCAATTGATTTTTTAAGAATGTTTGGTTTAATCCATGAATTTACAAGATCCTTCAATTCTGTATAAACGAAAAAATTCTTGAAATATTAACTTTAACGTACACCAAAACGTTTAAATTAAGTTTTACCTGCGAAATCCATGTTGTTTATACGTATAATGGATATATTCTTCATAATAACATTATGATAAAGTCGTTCAGCAGATAAATTGAGAGGCTTGAATAGAAACATTCCATTCTGAGATAAATATTTTTCGCCTAAATTTCCAAAAATGTTTCTACTATTCAGATGTTTTACAGTAATACTGTTCACAAATAGAATAGATGTCTTGACTTCTGGAACAATTATAGTAGCACCGCATAATGGTATTTCAATCCTTCAAATAAAAATACATTGTTTAAATATATGATTATAGTATAATATTCTTCATTGTGGTATATATTAACATACTTTGGAATTTTTAAATTTTCATAAGAAGTTTTTAATATTGTTACATTATGAGGAACATGTTTTCTTCCATTTATTGTAATTCTTTCCTGAGAATTAGCAGTAACCCAATTTTGAGAACTATGTAAAGTAATATTGTTCCATACCTAGATTGAAATTTATTTTTCTTATTTATTCATGTATATTCACTGTTAGCAAAAATATATTTCAGAAAAAATTATTAGTATCTTACTATTTTGTCGCTTGAAAGTTTTAAGGGTACTGGTACATTATCACGTAAAAGTACTGCTCTTAACAAGATATCTTTAATGGACCCTGTCTGGTTGGCAATTAAGTCCTTAGATTTTAAATTTTCAATCTTAGCATCTTCTAACATAATGTCACGATTCACAGTCATAGGCTCAGAAATTACTATTACAGGCGATACATATTTTTTCCAATTGCCTTTAACACCTGCTCTTAAGAAAATGCTTTCTTCTGATCTTACTTTGGATGCTTTAATGGAGCCAGTAATAACTGTAGGAGGACCATTTAGCGGCAATAAAAATCCACCATCTATTAAAGACAATTCCCTTACTTTTAATTCTTTTGCTTGTATTTCTTGTTTTGTCAAATTGAAGGCAATATCTAGTGGTATGAAAGCATTGGTCACATTCATACTAGAAAATATGTGTTCTCCTGTAATAAAATATCCTTTATATAACCCATTTCCTTAATTTAGTAAAAATCTAACTTCAACCGAAACAAAATTTACCTAAAATTTCTTGGTCACCAATTACTTTCAAAAGATTTTTTTCTAAATTGTCGAGTAATACTCCATTGATCGACTTGCTAACAATAGTATTTTTTATTGGAAGACTGAGAAGTGGGCATTTCAAATTCTTTACTTTTTGAACACTCACGATTTTGAATATTTGATTTTGGCTTCTATTTTCCTTCAATTTAGACAAAAGTTTCGGGTATTCTTTAACTTTCAGATGATTAATTTTGCATTTTTCCTTACAATTAATTCGAATCTGTTTTGCATGTAAAGAAGGAAAAATTAAATTTTTGGAATGTAATTTGTTACTTAAAGTACTCTTTTGTTCCTGGAGCTTAGAAATCACTTTTTTATATCGGTGTGATACATTTCTTAATGCTTGTGAATTATGTTCATTTATCTGCAAAGATATTGGACAGTTTAAGAGTATATAATTAATTCAATTTATTTTTCATTGTTTAAAGCAGGAACCCTTACATTGTGAACACGAAGCTGATTAATGTGACCTTTTAGAATTCGAATAGAATTCTTTAAATCTGGGATTTCCTGCAGTGTTCTTTGAGTTGTTTTCATGGCATCAATGTTCCATGCTTTAATTTCTTCTTGCAAATTCTTATAGGATTTTCTTTTGGTCCATACTGGTTGTTTCAATGTCCATGTATTATTCTTATAGTTCACCAACAATAATTCTTTCTCATATAACGTAATATGACGAAATTGATGTACTTCTGGTAACTTTACTTCTAATTCTACAAATTTCCAGCCATCATACTGATGTGTTAGCACTGTATCTTTATACAAAGACAACAGCAAAATTACTTTATTTGAAATTATAGGCACAGTAGATCTCCCAGAGGAAATTTGTTGAAATGGTACAAAGCGATCATGAATTTCTTTGTATATAATTACTGAATATTCTGTGGAAAGGCTTAAAAAATGCTCTGTGAAATGACCCTCTCTCAATTGAAAAGATGAGACATCTTGACTAAATGGTAATCTTTGTGTCAATACAAATTCATTGGATCTTAAAAGATATTTGAAAATTGATGTAGTAGATCCAGTTGCAGCAAGGTACATAAACCCTTTGCTATAAAAAGGAATTAATTTCTTTGTGTCATGATTTATGGTTTGCACTAAATCAAAGTAATCTCCAAGCCAAGTGAAAATTGAAATTCTTGAGTGAGATGCAATGCCTAGATACAATTTATTCATTCCATTCCAAACTGTTAAATGAGTTACGTTGGACTCAAAGTTTTGAATAGGATATAGATAATAGTTCCTTCCATCGTTGGCAAAACGTAAAACAAGGATTGATCCATCTTGGTTTGTTATTATCAAAAGGGCTCCGTAAGTGCAACTATTTACTATTATTTGTATACCATTAGTCAAAGGATGAGTAGCAATATCATGGAATATGCTACCCTAAAATGAATAAAAATGATTTGATAGAATATTTAAATTTACTTTAATCTCTAAGAACTTATTAATATAGAATTAGATACAAACATTTATCTGATATAAAGATATTTTAGAAATATCTAAGATTGCAGCAAACCAAACTGATTCATATTCATTTCGAAGAGAGAAAAAATTCACATCTTGAACATTGTTCAAATTCAGTTGAATGAAATCTTCAAACCCTTTTAGAATATCAATACCTAAAAAATGTTAAAATATATTTTATAATTAATATATTTAAAAATCCATAGTTTGTGAGAACGCGGAAAGAATTCAAACTTGAATTTATTGAGAAGAATTACTTATCAATTAGTATAAACTATCAAGCAGAGATAGTTGCGTAACGAGCAATCCACGTGCGTTTCATAATGACAACATAGAATTTTATCAGCTGATGCTGTGATAACCTTGTAATACGTTTACCGTTTTCATCATTCCTGTTGCAAATACTTTTATTCGTGCATCCATATGTATCAAACGTATTTAGATATACATTATGTATACGCGCGAAGAAATAAACAAAAATTTGACGGCACAAATTTTGGAATTAGAAGCATTGCAGTCTGTTTACCCAGAAGAATTAACTGTCGCCGATCATGGAGTATTGGCTGACATTAACGACTTTATTGGGAATCCTACGCGAAATATACCTCATCACATGGAATATTCAATTAAACTTCCAATGAATGATGTAATTTTTACAATAATATTTTAAAATATATGAATATGTATAGGGTGATTTTGGCTAAGTTCTAAATGAAGTTAGAAAAAAAATCATAGAGAAAAGTAAACTTAGCTTATACCCTTTACATGCAGAATGACATGAGGAATCAATTTATGCAAAAAAGTGATAAGTTTCTATTTAAAAAAGAAGTACAATTGCATTTTGCACATGTAGTATTACACTTGTGAACAAAATTATATAGTGAGATGATAGAACTCGTTAAACGATGAAAAATTTTCTTCTACAATTTTTTTCTAACTTTGCTTAGAACACAGCTATAGCCTGGCCCAATTACCAAACTCACCCTGAAGTACACTTCCAAAACAATATAAGATAAGCAGTTATGTATTTTAATTCCTTTTCCAGGGAATAATTGAATTACTAATTAATTTGCCAATCAGTTATCCTAAAGAGAAACCAGAGGTTTATGCACGGAGTTCATCATTGAATCGAACTCAACAAACACTTTTAAACCAAGCACTAAGCAATATAGTAGAACAACAAGAGAAAGGCGAGCCTTGCATTTACATGTTAATATCATGGTTGCAAGATAATGGTGAGAACTATATTGTAAAATCCAATATAAATCAGGAGTCACTAAAACTTGATAGTGAAAATAAAGCTGAAATACAAGAAAGATCTACAATCTTTGCTAGATATTGGATATATAGTCATCATATATATGGAAAATGTAAGAGAAAAGATGTGGCCGCTTTAGCAAAAGAAAATTCTATTACAGGCTTTTGCTTGGCAGGAAAACCTGGTGTTATTTGCATAGAAGGTGCCTTACAAGATTGCGAGCACTGTTGGCAAAAAGTACTAATTTTTAAGTTTATATATTACTATATAGTATTCATATGTATAACTATAATTTCTAAATTTTAGATTAAATCTATGAATTGGCAGAAAATACTAATACGGTTATTGGAAAAAGAAGAAGAATGTAAAAATATTAATAATTCACGTAAATTTATTGATTTCCGAGAAATATCTTTTCCTACTTGTGAACGACATAACGATTTGGGTCAGTTACTAAAATATTTAACAGAACGTGAACTACAGCATGCATTTAAAGAACTCTTTGGAATCGAAGGTAAATCTCCTGAATCACTAGGTTGATTACTATTAGCAATCAAATTATGATAATAATTTATAATGAATTCATGAATTCATACCTTTGTTGAGATCTTCAGAAAAATCTCGTTTGCGACGAGTAACAATCTTTGTTGATATATTGCTAACATGTTCCGAAACTTGTTGATTAATTTTTGTCAGCGTATTATTGTCTAGATTTTTGAACATTAAAAATATTTTAAAATAGTATATAGAAACAAATAAAATCTGAAATTTATCAGAAACATACCATGATTTAATTGTAATTTTTCAAAAAATTTGGTTGTTTCCTCAAATGCAGTATTTAAAGCATATTCCTTCTGTAGATGTGCCTCATATTTCATTATATTAATTGATATAAAAATTAATAAAAACTTTAATATCATACTTGTGGCAGTTCACTGAAATTGTCACTGAGATCACTGATTCACAAGTAACATTTCGTGGATTAAAGGAGAATCATTACATTGTGTGTTTACATTTTTTTCCTCTTTATACTTGATAGTAGAAATTGTCTGAATTCAAATATATGTGTGTATGTGAACATATAATTGTAAACGGATATTACATTTGGTTTTCAATAAATATTTTATTAGTATTAAAGTAATCAATGTACACAAAATAAAAGTATGAACTTTCCTTGAATAATTTTTATTCAATGTTTTGAAACCAAGACTGCAACATTTATCTAAGTTTTATCTAACTGTGGCATAACGCAAAAAATCATTTGTAAGGAACTGGCCTGGGAGATATGGAGCTGGAGGTCCAAGAATATCTTGTACAGGACTGTGAACTTTAATTTGTCTCATGTGTGTATCTCGTCCATTTTGATGATTACTTATCACAGCTATTTGTATCATAAATGTTCTAATAGGTCTATCATTTATATCCTTTATTGGGATTACAACCCAACCACTTGGTTCATTCAAATCCATAACTTCAACTTCTTGAAGATCATTAAAATTTGTGCCTGCTCTGATACTTATTCTAAAAATAAATACATCATAATAAGTTTATTAGAAAACAGAGCACAGATAAATATAATGAAAGAGGAAATACCCAAATGCCTTACCTACTAGGAGTATAACTTTCATCTAATTTGTAATCTGTGTAAATACATATGTCACGTATTGTTATTTTTCTCTTAAATTGTATGTTTACTAAATGAGGAAGTTGTCCATCAGATTGCCAATAAGTTTCAGTAACATCATCGCGTAATTGATCTACACCGAAACCAGGTTTGCAACTGGATAGGCTCCAAATTGCATGATTTCCAACTTCTCTTACTCGACCAGCTAATTCTTCTTGAACAGGGTCTATTTCTCCTAAAAGAATAAAATAACAGAATAAAAAATAAATTAGTTATTGATATTTTGACAGATGCATATTTTATGCAAGAATCTACAATCATTAACAGAATATTCTTTAGAATATATCTAAGAAAACTACTGTATGCTATTATCTCAAAATTCTAAAAACTAATATAATTTCACGTTGTAATTTCATAATTACATACTTCTTATCTTTATATCCATCAAAACCAAGTAATAATAATTCTATTTAGGGATATGTCCCTTAAATATTAGCAATTTAAAGAATCTGAATTGCTTTAATAAGATAATATAAAATATATGAAAATTACAATGCATACACCGTAAATAAACTTATTTATTAAAAACCAATTTTGTACATGTTAAGAAAATGAAAATGTAAATGATACATTAAATGTTTTTTATTAACTAGTTATCCAATATCTATGGGTAAATGAGAAATAACAGTTTTAGCAAATTATGTCTCAAAAAATAACAACAATAAAGTACATACATTCTCAATTTCAAACATTAAATGGTATAATTTTTAGTGTCTTTCCTTTTATACATTTAGGTTTTGTGGTTAAGAAATTTATGTACTGCAGAATTGATTTCAAAGTGAAATCAGACTTTTGTAGTAGTACTCACTAAAGTATTAAATCAATACAAGTAAAATACTGTTTTTCAAGGAATCAAATTTACCTCCATTACCAGCTTTATTACTCATGATTATGTCTTAAACAATTTAAAGAGCATAAAACATTCATCGACAATTATAAAGTTTCAAATAACGATTATCAAATTGTTGATGAAGATTCAAATAACTTCAAGAATATTAATTTTTTCAGAATTATCAGATATCTTCTGTATAAAACAGACAAAAAACACCTAAACACAGATTACTTATTTCTGCGTTTGTGATGTTTATAATGGAGCTGTCAAAAATATATTTTCTTTTTGCTGCCATCTATAATACACATACGTACAAAGCATCAAGATTTACAACCTAACAGTTGTTATAATTCAAATTATTATATGTATACACGTATGCATATATGTATATATATATACATATATCTTTTTATTTCATTCTGTTCAATAAATTATAAAACAATACATTCACACAGTTTTACGAAAAGAATATAAAAATATTTTAAGTTTAAAAATTAACATGTAAAGTTTTCTAAGAACAGGGTGAGAACCACTGCATCCACAAAATAGATCAGTGGTACTCAATTTACGATACGTCAGATGGTCCGCCAGGTGTAAACAATCGTGAACGTAGGGAACAAAATGGATCAAATAAAGATTCCGAAGGTAGAAAGACAACTGTTTGCTTGATTTATTTATGAAGTTACTACAAATGAATTTTAAAACGTGATTCTCAATATTGGTCAATATGTTCATCCCCCGTATTTGTTACGCATTATTTTTTGTTATCAACATCTAAAAAAGTATGAACATTCTCCTGCGATAACTACTTTGATACCGATATACCGTATGGTGCATTTATTTTCTTATAAAGTATACAGATCTAAATTGATTTGAAATTTTTTAGTGTATGAGGATTTATTGTATTTAATGTTATCATTTAATCATTTTTTATTATAGGTGGAAAATGTAAGGATTTTAGACAAATATAGTAACAACCACTCTATTGGTACTCTTTATTTAACTGTAACACATCTTATATTTACTGAACGAAGTGGAAAGAAAAAAATTTGGGTAAGATCAGATGTTTGTGATTTTACTATGCAGGTATTTCTCTTAACAGATTAATCATTTTTAACACCTTTATTTCATGTTATAGGTTTTGTATACTCATATAGCAAATATAGAAAAACAACCATTAACTACAACAGGTTCACCATTGTGTATCAAATGTAAACATTTTTTTATTGTAACATTTGTTATTCCAAAGGAACGTGATTGTCATGACATATATCTTACATTGTCAAAATTGTCTTGCCCAGGTAAATGTTATTCTATAAGTCGATTGGCTTCTAAATAAATGATTATTTAATCATACAAATCTTTTTCTAGTAAGCTTAGAAGATCTTTATTGTTTTAATTATCAAGCAAGTAAGGACACTTTACCACAACATGCAGGATGGAATTTTTTTAATGTACAAAGTGAATTTCAAAGACAAGGAGTTCCAAATGAAGAATGGTCTCTGTCATATTTAAATACAAATTATGAGGTGTCTAGTTTTTTAAATTTTTAGATCATAAGTGCATTTGAAATGTTTGTACATATACTTATTGCATTTTCAGCTTTGCGACACTTACCCAAAGTATTTATATGTACCCAGCACGTGTGCCAATAGCACATTGATAGGCAGTGCAAAATTTAGAAGTAGAGGTAGACTACCTGTTTTAACATATTTACATTCTAACAAGGTTTGTACGATAAACAAAGAAAATATATCTTGTGTATCCATAAGATTTTACAGCTAATAATGAAAATATGTGTTTTATAGGCTGCTATTTGCCGTTGCAGTCAGCCTTTATCAGGATTCAGCGCACGATGTCCTGAAGACGAACAAATGATGTGTAATATTTTGCGTACCAATCCTAATTCTGAATATATGTACGTTGTAGATACACGACCGCGCGTAAGTCTATAAACACCACCCAAGGTATTTTTGTAATTGTAAACATTTCAGTAACCTTTTATAATATTCATTTTGATCGAATATATTTTTACATGATTTATGTAGTTATGAAAAATCCAATTTCAATTTTATTGATTTAGATCAATGCTTTTGCCAATAAAGCTGCAGGGAAAGGATATGAAAATGAGAACTTCTATGACAATATAAAGTTTCATTTCTTTGGTATTGAGAACATACACGTGATGAGGACTAGTTTAAACAAACTGATTGAATGTATGTATTCTATTATGTGTAATTTTCTATATGAATTGTGATTCTTAAATTATTTATTATTTAGTACAAAGGACGACTTCAATGAGTGCCTTTCTGAGCGGTTTAGAGAGCAGTGGATGGTTAAAACACATACGATCCATATTAGAAACTGCTTGGTTTATTGCTAGAGCAGTTTCGAGTGGAGTTAGTGTAGTGGTACACTGTAGTGATGGCTGGGATCGTACTGCTCAAGTGTGTTCTCTAAGCGCACTTTTATTAGATCCATTTTACAGAACGATTCAAGGTTTTCAAGTAAGAATTTAATTATCATTCTAATCCTCTTTTTTTAACCGATTTCTACAATATTTACTTTGTTTTCATAAATATTAATCTTTTAGGCGTTAATAGAGAAAGACTGGTTATCATTTGGACATAAGTTTAGCGATCGTTGTGGTCACATTAGCTGTGATAGTAAAGAATTAGCTCCAATTTTTACACAATTCATTGATACAACATACCAGTTGTTACAACAGTATCCTCATAAATTTCAATTTAATGAACTCTTCTTATTGACGCTTCATGATCACGTTCATAGCTGTCAACATGGTACATTTATAGGAAATTCAGAGAAAGACAGACAACTCCTCAGGTAATTTCTTGTTAGATATTTTGTAAAAAATTATTATTTTATCTATTTTTAATTATTTCCAGAGTATCAGAAAAAACGTATTCTTTATGGGGATACATGGCAAATAATATGCATGAGTACATAAATCCTCTTTACAAATGCAATCGTTTTAATGATGAATCCAGTGATGTTCTTCAGCCTAAATTGGCACCACAGAGCATTGTGTAATGATTAAAATCTTTTATATTCTGTTTTACTAAATAGAAAATGTTGAACGAATTGACAGCAATAATTTTGCAGTTTATGGCGAGGGATGTACTTCAGATTCGAAAATGGTATTCATCCAAGAGAGACGTATGAAGATTATCTTTTAATAATGCATGACCATACCAGTTGTTTAGAAGACCACGTTAAACTTCTTGTAAAGGTATAAATATTGTTTATTAAGAATCAATAATTTGTCAAATTTTTAATATTATTTGTATTTCTATAGAGAGTTGGCTCTTTAGGTTCAATATTGAACATGAACAACGTTCAAAAAAAAGGAGTTCAAACGAAAATTAAATTTGATAATAAGTACAGTAAAGATCCATTATCTGAGACAATAATAGAAAACACAGCAAATAACGAAGAGAAGAACAAAACCAAATTAAAAATCAGTCAATTAGAGAGTGAATTAAAAACAGTTGCTTTAGATTGGAAATCTTCACGAAACATGGATGAATGTATATGTTCTACAACCTTTGATGCATTTAATAGAAAGGTAAATATGAAAATTGTAATTAAATTAATGAAAAATTAATGAAATCAATTTTCTAGCATCACTGCTGGTCATGTGGTGATGTTTTATGCACAAGATGTATGGGTGCACACACTATTCTTAGTGGTCATCTTTCACAACGAGCTGTACCCACTTGTAAGTCATGCACTCAGAATTCCAGTATTCCTTCTACTAGTCCCTAAGATCTTTGAAATACTTAATGGAATTTGTGATTTGTACGTAAAATGATTATAACATACAATGACTAGATAACGAATAATTAAGATTAATTACAATGAAAAAACAAAAATACTACAAATATAGACTTTTTAAGAAAAATCATTGTTTCCGTGAAGGTAACAGCAAATTGTATATATTACATTTTTCTTTCTTTAAATATATTACAATCAAAACAAGTTACCCTTAAATCAAAGATAAAATTGAACTTAAAACTTTATTTTAAACGTTTAATGTGAATTGTAACATAAAGGCTATTTCTATAAGACTGTTTTTATTTTATATTATATCATGACATAAAATAAATGGTAATTCAACTTTGACACTTCATTTGCGCTTAAAATTAAAGAATGAATTTTACAATAAAACTGAACACATTTTATTTCAATTTTTATGTGGTAGTATTAATCTCTCACATGAAAATTATTTTCATTGAATGCAGAAACGAGATTTTAATAGAACGTACATTTTTAATTATTTTTAAACAATTTTAAACGTAACAATTATAAATAATACATCATTATACAATACATGACATTTCATTCACATTATACACTTTATTAACGTAATACCAAAGGAATGGAACATCGTTTAAGAAATATTATTACATTTGGTAATGTAAAATGTTTGTGAAAACATTAACTGAATACTTTGTATGCATTCTGTGTTAAAATATCACTTACGATATTTTAGTCTTACACATAAACCGTGAATAAGTATATTCTATTATTCATTTTTCATATACAATAACAAAAGTTATATTACTACGATACATATTATCAAGGCATAAATAGTTACATCAAACATCATTCTTACAAATTTTTACTTTTAAGTATTACATCATTCATACGTGAAATATGTTCGACGCAAAAGTCATTCATTTTGAAATATGACGCGATGAAGAAATTAATGTTTGAACCGAATACGTAGAGTCTTGCATAAAGAATTGTTTCCTAGTGATCATATTGCATGTAATTAGGCACTGAAAATCCTAACATACACAATGGCAAGTGTTACGTGGAATGTGAAAGTTTTGCATAAATATCTTAGCAATATGAATTCCTTTCGCTTAATGCGAATAAATTTTATTCTTTGTTTGGTTTTCTCCGTCGTGGTCCGTCACCACCAAGTGCAGGTTTATCCTAAAATAATAAACATTGAAATGAATTACCCAGATAACTTACTTTGATAATTAATATAGATCAAATTTTCACTGACATTTTCTTCACTTTCTATTATCTCTTCTGTTTCATTCACTTTCTCTGTTTCTTCTTCTTCTGCTTCAGTGCTCTGTGGCTGATTTTCATTTTCTTCTTGTTGAGGAGATGTCTCTTCATTTACATCTAAAGGTTGCTTATCTTCATCCTTTGCAGAATATTTCTCCTAAAAGATCAATTAATTATATTAGCATTTTCATTACAATCTCTAAAAAATATAGAAGTTTGTTTCTATGTATTCTTAAAAAGCAAAAAGTTTGTATATCCTAACTATGGAAAATGAATTAGCATAGTTCTATCATTACATAATTTCAAGTGTACTTGAAAGTTATCAAGTTGAAAAATGCTTCCACAATTGATATAGCAATAAAGAAAGGTACAATTAAGAGGAATTCACAATACAATTTGGTGTCTTTATACCTGAGATGTAAAGCAGCAGCAATACACTACTAACAGTATTTGAAAACCAGCAGCTATTATATATACAGCCCACATCCAAGGATGTTCAGCAGTAAAGGTGCCAATCTGACGCCATACGCTCCACTATATAAAATCATTAAACATTATAAATTACATATGAATTCTACATTTATGTAATTTTTACTGTGTGCTCCCAGAGGTCAAATTATTTTACAGTACTTTTATCGTTATATGTACATATTAATGCATTCTTGAATATACTTTTTTCATATTACATATAAAAATAGAATTACTATTTTAAAAATTACTATTATGTAATCTACAATGGGGATAAACTACATATATACATTGCTCTTTAATTACTAAGTAAATTAGCGATGTACTATTACGCTTTTGCAAGTAACTTTTACATTGGAACAAACATCTTATGTACCTCACGAAATCGTTTCAGTAGGTACCAAATATATAATAAAATTGGTATAGCGCAGTACACAAAGTATAGCGCCCACCAGCCTGGTTTATAATTCGTAGCTTTCAATATGCGACCCCATAAAGTTACCTGCATGGCACAGTGTCTATGTATTGCATTTCATGAATATTTAATTGAAAACCGTATTACAATCCTTATCCAATTAGATTAAAAAGTCGTTATATCAAAATGTCATCAAACTGAAAGAAAAGAATACTCACACTCTCTTCCGCGATTCTAGCATGGCGTACTTCGAACGTATCTTTTGCCCACTTCCTTGCTACTTCCTCATTGTCAGTGATAAGAATATTATCGAAGAAAATATCCGTGGACATAGACCAAAGTTCAAAACCAATAGCAAACTGCAACATGCAAACATGTCATAAGCATTTTGCTGATTTTGTATAGTTTTCGTAAATCTTATGACACATGTTTTAATGATACGTACAATAGGCATCATTTGGAATGGATGTTCATCATTAAAATAGTTAGGATTATGTATGAGCTTAGGTTTCCATTTTCCTTTGTAATTAGGATTGTTGATCAAAGGTGGTGACCATTTACCCTTATACCGTGGATTCTTCTTCATCTTTTGTTTGTATGGTCCACAACCTGGTACATCTGCACATTTTGGATTTGGTATTTCAGGAGGTTCCCATTTTCCATCCATCTCTTCGTCCCAGTCGTCAGGTTTGACAGAATCAGGGTTAGGTATTGTAGGTGGTTCATCTTCAAGCCAACCTTCAGGCATAACATCATCTTCGTCAACAATTTGTACTGGTGCATCTTCATCCCAATCATCTGGCTTAACAGCAGATAAGTCAGGAATTTTCTCTCTGTCGTCCCAATCATCAGGTTGAACATCGCTAGGATCTTCAATCTCCAAAGGTGGATTGACTGGTGGAGTGAAGTCATCCAGCAGCGATCCAGAATTTACAATTTTGTTGTCAACTTTAATCTCGAAACTGTTATCAGGTCGAACAATTAAGGTATACAAGTGAGGTTGCTTATCCTTGAAGAAGTCTTCCAAACGTTCCTTTGGTTTTTTACAATGTTTTTCCTCAATGGAACCATTTAAAGGATTTTTGTGTCGGAATATAAAGTGTAACTGGAAACAAGGATAACAAATATGGATTAATTCACGAATAAATTTACAAAATTTAGTTTCTTTTTTGTCCTTGTGTATACCTTATGATCATTGCCACACTTATCAGGTCCAAACATTATAGTGTATGGAGTTTTGTCGTGGAATTTCTTTAAATCTTCATGTTCTGGATCCAAAGTAAGCAATTTTAAATAGGCTCCTCCACATTCTTGTCCTTCTTGAAAATTCACTTCATATTGTACGACTAGTGCATTGTCTTTGAAGTGGAATGGTTTACTTAATACAGTAGCAATTGCAGCATGTCTAGCTTTACTCTTGAGTACTAATCCTAGATCACCCTCTTGAGCATGCATCTTAGGTTCTTCTACAGACCAGACTCCTACAAATATAATGTAAATTATAATTTTGTACTATAATATTTTAAATGTGCAAGTGTAAAATATACTTAAAATATATCATAAACAACAGACCATCATATTTAGCTATGTCCTCATCTGTAGAATCTTTTTTAGCCTCAGACAATATCCAAGTTTTCTTAAACTTTTCTTCATCGTCAAAGGTTTCCACTAAGTACGCAAAACCAGATACTGTTGGAGTTGTATAACCTGTTTCTTCTACTACATTTTGATCATCTTTTTCATTATTTTCATCAGCATTGATAATACTACAGATTAAATATAAATAAATAAATGCTTTCACTATAATTCTGGCCATCTCATATTCCTAAAATCAAAAAGTATATAAAAGTTTTAGATAATCATTATCTTATTTAGCTTAAAATGAATATTTGTGTGTAGCTGCTTAACTAAATCACTACGGAATTGCATCATAAAATAGATTATGCAAGTAAACTTCAACGTAACTAAATAGTTTTAATCTCTTTAGATTACTTTAAAAAAGCTACATAGATAGCACAAGTTTAACTATTTTTTTGAGTACATAAAAACACAAAAGTGCTATTTCCAAATAGAGTCAATTCCTAAGCATTAGTTTTAAACTTCATGTGCACAAATTACTGAAACTTTCCTGACTGTTGATCTTTGCCATATGATACATTTTTGTTTCATTATGAGATTTAAATAAACTTATACTTCCATACTTTCTAAAATTTATTTATTACTTTTCACAAAGTTTGATTTATACAGATTACAAAGTATTTACACCTACATTTTCAGATCAAGCATCAAAAAATTCAGATCAGTGGTATAAAGCTTAACATTTTTTCTATTAAATGAACTATTATGCAAGCACCACAAGTATATTTTTTCGAGTAAAATTTGAGCACCACGAAGATAAAATTTAGATCATCAAAATTAACTTAGATGAGTGAATAATATTCACTGAATATACTGTGTTGGGTACGGGTGTATTACACAGACAATACACCTACTGAATTTGATCACGCCTTTAATACTCGGCACATGAATGAAAAAGAAGTATTCTTACCGAATTCGTAGAGTTCAATCACAGAACATCGATCCCCAAATGAATATCACGATGGGAAGGAAGTCACGCTGTGAACCGTAGCTTTATTTATTCAATTAAGTGACAACGATAATCTAATTACACGTAAGAATATCTCGCGGTGCGTTCCAAAAAGTAGCGACAATGCCGGAAACGAGGTAGGCGATGGAAAATAGTATTGTTCCGTTTAATTAAATCAATTGAATTATCAACGAAAGTCCCGCGACTACCGGTCAATTGGAGTATCGAAACGCGTCTTAAAGAGTGAACAAGGAACTTTCGATGATCACTTCCCTACGTCGTTTTTTCTACCAAGCGAACCCACTCGTTACAAAAATTGATCGAACGTTCGAACGAGTTTTTCACCTTTCCCGTATTTCTGACGTGGGATATGCATGTGACACACCGTCTCCCTTGAACATCACCGTAAAACTCCGTTCAACTCCGTTGCTGAAGTTCTCAGCGCGTGACACGAAACTTTCCAGAATGGTAAAAGAATTGCAACGATAGCAACGGCTAATTATTTTTTAATCATTTTTTTCTGAGACTGGGAAAAGTGGGAGATTGGAGGAAAGCTTTCAGGGGAGATCCTTGAATATTGTTTCTGATAATAATTTTGCATTTGTATAATAAAGAAAAGTAAAAGATTGATCGTACGTAACGAGAGAATTTGTGGATGAGAACCACTGCTTATGGCACCACCTTCGTAATTGTAAGCCACCTATCATAATGAGAAATATGTTCTTATTACAAAATTGCATGATTTTTGTGATTTATAAATGCTCATTAGAATTTATAAACAGTTTAACTGTTATTACCTAATTGTAAAGCTAAAAAACTGTAGCTGAAAAATAGTAGTTTGTGCTTTATACTATATTACTTTTACAAAATGATTTGACATAGAAATATATAAAAAAGATATAAGATATTTTTTCTTAAAAAATATCTGTTTCTTTCTTATTTCTATTTTGTTTTTAAATTGTTTTATTTACTCTTTTTTAGTTACAATTAATACTGTAAAGAGCCCTTTCACTTTTCAGTTTTGTACATAAATTTGTTCTAAAATTTTAAGTAAATTACTATCAATTGAATAGTATAAGTATATTATATAAAGAGATTTAAAATTTTCATTTATAAGTTCATTTATATTTTCTTGTTTTGTTAAAGTAATGTATTATTTAAGGAAATAGAGGGAACTCCTCTAATTTTTTCATATAATACATTAGATATTTCATGCAGATTATTTCTAATAAGATTGTTAAAATAATTTGTTTTGTTTCCTGCCTTATCAAAGCAAAGATCATGCAACTTTTTAAAAACACGACAAACATTCATGCCTGCTCCTTATAGTAATTTAGATAAATCTTTTGGCTTAAAAATCTTGTTTCACTTAAGAAGTGATTTAAATAGTTTTTATTAAAACAGAGTTTATGAAAATTTCTTAAAATAGAAGATGCATTATTTCCTAACATGGATAATATACCAGATAAATCATTTGAACTAAAATTTGCATCATAGAAATCATCTAAAAAGTCTGCTCTTTTCCCCTTTTCATTGGAACAAACATCATGAAATTCTTTTAAAGCAGAATAAGCATTTCCTTCTGCTCCATGTAAAATATTACATAAATTACTCAGTGTAAAACTTTGTTTATCTTCTAAGAAATGATGTAAATACTTTTTTGTTTCTTGTATGAAACAAAAATCATGAAATCTTTCTAAACCATCTGCTGTTCCACTCAATATACTGCATAAATCACCTGGCGTAAAACCTGTACTATAGAAATCATTTAAAAATTTTGTTTTCTTTCCTTCATCATCAAAACAAATGCTGTGAAATTTTTTTAAGGCAGGAGCAGCATAAATACCTGTTCTACATAATATTGAGAATAAGTCACTTGACCTGAAACCTATATTATAGAAATCATCTAAAAGTTTTGTTCTTTTCCCTTTATCATTAAAACAAACATCATGAAATTCTTCAAACGCATTTTTAGCTTTAGCTCCTGTTCCACTTAAAATACCAGATAAGTTATGCATTGTGAAACTTTTGTCCCCACCTTTTCCTTTAATAAAATGCTTCAGATGTCGTTTCCTCTTTCTTTGTTCATCAAGAAAAGCATTATGGAGCTCTTTAAAAGCTTTTGTAGCATTAGATCCTGCTCCACTTAATATGCTGAACATATTAATTAGATTTACTCCTTTCTTTTCTAAACTTATTAAATACTGTGTTTTATTTCCTTCTTCATCAAACCAAAGGTTGTATAAGTCTTTAAAGGCTTTAGGATCATTAGATCCCACCCCATGTAAAATACTTGATACATTGGCAAGGTTTATTCCTTCCTTTTCCAGAGTTTTTAAGTAATGTGTTTTATTTCCATCTTCATCAAACCACAGACTATACAAATTTTTGAAAGCCCACTTGCAGCATTAGATCCTGTTTTACTTAAAATACTGGACATGTTAGATAGGTTTATTCCTTCTTCTTCCAGACTTATTAAATATCGTGTTTTATGTCCTTCTTCATCAAACCACAGGATATACAAATCTTTAAAAGCTTTTGCAGTATTAGATCCTGCACCACTTAAAATACTGGGCATGTTAACAAGACTTACTCCCTCTTTTTCCAGAATTTTTAAACACTGTTTTTTATTTCCATGTTCATTGAACCACAAGTCATACAAGTCTTTATACGCTTCTGTTGCATTAGATCCTGCTTTACTTAATATGCTAGACATATTAGGTAAATTCATCCCATTTTCTTCAAGAACTTTTAAGTACTTTGTTTTATTTCCTTGTTCATCAAACCACAAATTATATAAATCTTTAAAAGCTTCTGCAGCATTAGATCCTGCTCCACTTAGGATACTGGGCATATTGGGTAAGTTTACCCCTTTTTGTTCAAGAGTTTTTAAGTACTTTGTTTTGTTTCCTTGTTCATCAAGCCAAAGGTCATGTAAGTTTTTAAAAGCTTTAGGGGCATTGGTATTAGTTTTATCCAAAATACTAGACATACTTGATAGCTTTACTTCATTTCTTTTCAGAATTTTTAATCTTTCTTCCTTAAGTAAAAAATTTAAGAAAATATTAAATGCAGTTGTTCCTTCTCTGCCAACCACACTTTTAGCAAATTTAAATTCTTCATTATTAACAATACTTATATCCATACGTGACCTCTTTGACGCTATATTATTTTCATCCATAATAAAACACTTATATTTATTAGAACTAGGTTCAGCATTAGGATTTTTCCAAAATGAATTCTTTGAACGATTATGTAATATAGTAAATTCTCTACTAGTAATCGAAGGATTCATAATGTTATAAAACCTTATTACAATGTAGATAAAAATCACAATAGATATTCCCATCAAATGTATTTAAAATCATGTAAGTATATTCTAATGGTTCCTCTTTAAATCATATAGTCTTCCTTATTAATGGTTTTAGCCAGGTAGTCAATTAATTTTAAAAAACTTAGCCCTCTAATTTGAAGGTATTTCATCATACAAAGATATCAATATTTTGTTAGCATTTTCAGAACTATCATTTAGCAATGAAAATAACAAAATTGATAAACTCTAAACGTGTACATTACATATTTACTCTGATTTTAGTTAAAATATACTCTTTACATTAGGATGTACATCTCTTCCACAACTTCGCATAAATCATATTATTTCTTTTAAGTAAATATCAAACAATTTCAAAGTGAGAATAAGTATATTTTTATTATTAGCTTTTTTCTAACTCCTCTATGAAAAATAGTTACTTATATTACTTCTACAGGTGTTAACAAAATTTTGTCGTATAAAAAAATATTTGAAATATACATACGAGTTAGCATACAATATCAATCGTGATATTTACTACTATTTACTACTGCAAATTTTAATGAGAGTTTTATATATATTTTATATGTTTCAAATTCTACAACAATTCAATTCTAACCTAATATAACCGAAGAAGAAATTGAGCAAGCATCCAGTAAGCATCAAGCATTGAACATAAGCCAAAAGAAGCATAGAAATAGTATGCATAACCATCGCTAGAGGTCCCATCCCATAAATTTCTGACTATTACGTTTTCATTTCTTCGACAGAATTTACGTTTTAAAAAAACTTTTGAAAACGTAATTTTTGTTTAATAAAATCAATTACATCAACAAACGTTATTTTTCCTCCATAAAATACAAATTATTGGCGAACAAACATTTAATGCGATAAAAATTGTGTGGAAACGCTAAATTAACGAAATTTTGTGATAAATAGTGAAATTCGTCACAGTATTATGGCTGCTCTTATTCAATTTTAGTGTTATTTAAAAGTTAGTTATTTTCCTTTATAATAAACAATATACATTGTTGCGTTTCTATAAAATATGTAACGAAATATTTAAACAATTGCAATTTTTACAGATGTCTATTATTTCCCAAATAATTGGTCAAAAAATAAATACGCACTTCTACACAAATTCTGCATTTATTTTTCTCAAAGGCCGATTCACAATACAATACCCTAGGATTACATGAAAATTTACCAAAGGCACGAACGAAATTTTAGGGGAGTTTTCCGCGTGTCCTGCTGATAGTCCGTAAGTGTACCATCATCGCATTAGTTGTTTGTGCAGGGCTCCTGCATTGGGGTCAACTCTTTTCGGATTCGAATGATTTGTTCCTCCGCTCTACATATGAAAACGTCCGAAATATTCGCGGTCGAAGCGTCGATAACGATCGAAACTGAAACGATCGCCTCTGTACAATCACGTAAGAGTCGGGGATACTCGTATGATCGATAATAATGTTTGTTAGTACTAACGGTACACGAGCCAAAACGTTGATCGTGTTCAAAACGAAGATTTAATACGATCTCATCAGTGGTAAGCATCCGATGTGAGCAAGAAAAAAGTCTGATCACGATGTAAATAAAATACAAACGACGGACGAAAGTCGAGAATTATTTGTGGCAGGAAATAAAATCGTTTTGAGGAACGAGGAAAAAAAGAGAAACGAAATATCGGTTGTGACGAAGTGTTGGAAATTCGAACGGTGCATGGAGAAGATCTATCGTTCGTCCTTGCTATTAACGTGTACTAATTTAATTTCTCTATTTCACTGACACTATCGAAATATTTGTATCTATTCTTTTGTCGCGTGTAAACGAGAAAATTTTCTGATTCGGAAGTCGTCCGTGGCAGTGTTTTGTTTTCGCAATCACGATCGTTGCTACGATGTCTTGGCCCTCGTATTTCGTGTCCTGAGAACAATTCCTTCTTTTCTTTCATTTTTGTTTTTCCGTTTTATAGGTAATCGCCGTCCCGTGCTGTTAAAGAGCGGAACGTTAAACGACGAAGTTGGGTCGCCCGATTTCTTTACACGTTTATTCAGTAAGTGTAATTCTTAACGGGAAGAGGATCATCGACACGCGAACAGAAGAGAAATCAAAGAATGGCTTCGTCCATGGTGGCTGTTCCATCTGGAACAGCTTCATCTGTCCCAGCTGGAACTGACATTGCTCAAAGCGAAGAAGTCGAAAACGGAGAGGTTTTCAGTGAACGAAACATAAACTCGGTTAACAGTGGCTGCAACGAAGCTTCTAATCCCGGAGATGCTCTGGAGGAAATGAATTGTGGTACTGGTAAAAGCGGTGACCAAGAATGCGCTATTTGCATGAGCAAATTGTGCTCCCCACGAGTACTCTCGTGTCTTCATGTGTTTTGCGAAGCTTGCTTGGACAAGCTTCTGATGGATGAGGCAGGTGACCTTAAAGTCAGTTCTGTCCTGATCTGTCCAATTTGTGAACAAGAAACTTCCATTAGCTCTAAGGGTGCCGCATCGCTCACTTGCGACTATGTTCTGACTAATATACTTGATATGTCCGCAATTGAGAACATGGCTGTACTTTGTACCTCTTGTAAAGCCAAAGAGAGCGCGGTGGCACGTTGTTCAGACTGTGCCAACTTCTTGTGTCCGAATTGTAACACTGCACATCAGTTCATGCGCTGCTTTGAAAGTCACAAGGTGGTAGCGTTTGAAGATTTGAAACAATCCAACGAAGCCATACCGATACATAAACCTATTTTTTGTGAATGTCATCCTGCTGAGAATATGAAATTTTACTGTTACACTTGCCAGGTAACTAGATACTTTTTAGCTATCAGTACTATAATTTAAAGATCCAGTCTTTAGTTAATTGTACATGGTAAAAGTGCATATCTGAGCCCATACTAAGTATGGATGATAAAGTTTAAACGAATTTATGTAGATTTTATCATGTAAGAATTATGTAGTAGAAGTATTGAACATTGTGTTATTTTTTAAATTAGGAACCAATATGCAACGAGTGTTTGCTTGTCGAACACAAAGCTCCAGAGCATCAGTATGAACGATTAGTAGATGCAGAACCACGCCAAAAAGAAGAATTAGTAAAATTAATGAATGAGAGTAAAGCAAAAATCGTTGATTGTGATCAAGTGTCTGTTCAGTTGGAAAATGCGCTTAGTGAACTTCAAGCACAACACGATCAAGCTAAAGATCTGATTATAGAGACATTTCAAAGCTACAAGGCAGTTTTAGAAAAGTGTCGAGATAACGCTTTAGACGAACTCGAGAAATTGCATTCTGACAGGGAACTAGAAATAATGGACACATTTCACAGGTCAGTAAATCTTTCATTTAAATTGAATATTTCAATATCTTTCTAACGATTGAAATCGAAGTAATATTTTTTTGTGCAGTGTTGAAAAAACAGTGGAAAAAATAGAGGATGCATGCCGTTTCACCTCTAGACTCTTGGAGCATGGCGATGCCGTTGAGATTCTTGCACTCCGTCGTATTGTAGGGATGCAACTTATGAATTTAATAAAAAATACACCAAAGCCAAATGTTTCTTTTTCCATCGAATTTCAAACTGACTATGATCAATTTGAGAAAGCATTAAAGGTAAATATATACACTACTTTAAATAGTTCAAATATAAAAACAGACGAATCTGGAATAAATGTAAACAAAATATGTAATTGTAGGAAGTATTTGGTAAATTTCATACCGAGAGTACACCAGTAACAAAAGCTTCTCCTGAACCAATCTCAACTGTAACAGGAGTATCTACAAGTCAACAAATTGTTCATACCTCAATGGGTTGTACACGTTCCATTAGCACAAGATCTCCGATATCTCTTCCTGCATCGATGCAATCATCATTCGAAGGTGAACCTTCATTCGTTATACCTCCAACGTCCAGTCCCCAAAATATTCCACCTCCACCACCTCCTGTATCCCTTCCTCCAGGTCCTATCCATGGCCTCACCAGTATTCAAGAGTACAATCTGCAGCAATTGGCTAGTTTAGCAGAAAAAGTTGAAATGGTTGGGGACACAAATGTGGTTGGACCAAGCTCAAATCCTAGTCCAACTCCGCCTTTTACACTAGCTGATTTGTTTACTGGTGATTTGAGTTCTACGAGTCATGCAATCAACAATTTGCAAGCCCTTGCAAAATTAGGAAATTCGCTTGGTAATCAAGGTTAGCAAAAAATAATACGATATTATTCGTTACTGTCTGCTACAAACAGCATAGAAGAATCTTTTTTTATTTGAATTCATAGATCTTGGAAACGCAACGATCAATGGTGGTAGCGGTCTAGTATTGGGTAGAGGTCCATCACCAGCGATTGTCGACACACCAAACTTAGGTTTAACTGCTAACACTCTTTTAAATGGAGGATTTCAATCGCTATCCTCTTCTACTTCGCCAATACTCTCACAGGGTAATGGTGAGATACTTTCTAAAATTATAAAATACACTTCAATAAGTACACAAATTAATTTTACATCTGACTTTTTCGTAGATGATTTAATAGGAGATTCTATGCATAATATGCCACCTGTAGTTGTGGGTAATACTGTTGGTAATGTGACTGGTTCCGGTTCTGGAAACTATACACATTCTCGTTCAAATAACGCAAAGTTAACGCCCATGCATATTCGATACAAGTTTGGGCAATTAGGTCCTAGCAAAGGTCAATTCAGCTCGCCCCATGGATTTTGTTTGAGTGCTGATGAAGATATTATCGTTGCAGACACGAACAACCATAGAATCCAGGTCTGTATCGATCAAAATTAAATACTAATAGAATATTTGAACTCCTTTTTTTCAACGACATATTCTGTTACTTCAGATATTCGAAAAGACTGGTATTTTCAAATTCCAATTCGGAGTTCCTGGTAAGGAGGAGGGACAACTGTGGTACCCCAGGAAGGTTGCTGTTATGAAAAACAGTGGCAA
This sequence comes from Calliopsis andreniformis, assembly GCF_051401765.1. Taxonomy (NCBI): domain Eukaryota; kingdom Metazoa; phylum Arthropoda; class Insecta; order Hymenoptera; family Andrenidae; genus Calliopsis; species Calliopsis andreniformis. The sequence goes on along the minus strand of NC_135067.1, from coordinate 5,060,718 downwards.
ATTCGTTGTTTGTGACCGTGGAAACGAACGTTCTAGAATGCAGATATTCACTAAGAATGGTCACTTCATCAAAAAGATAGCAATTCGTTACATCGATATTGTAGCTGGCCTAGCTGTTACTAGCGAAGGTCATATATTGGCTGTTGACAGTGTATCACCAACTGTGTTTGTGATCAGTGATACGGGAAACCTGTTAAGATGGTTCGATTGTAGCGAGTATATGAGAGAACCAAGTGATATTGCAATTAGCGGTGAGTAAAGATACATGCTTTAAAAATTTTTAATGGAAAATTATTTACAAAGTGAAATGGTTACATCACATGATTTCTTTGAATTACAGGTAAAGAATATTTTGTTTGCGATTTCAAAGGACACTGCGTTGTAGTGTTCAGCGAAGAAGGCAAGTTTTTGCGACGCATTGGCTGTGAAAACGTAACGAACTTTCCGAACGGGATCGATATCAGCGATGCAGGGGATATATTGATAGGAGATTCACATGGCAATCGTTTTCACGTGGCTGTTTTTTCAAGAGATGGTTCCTTGATCTCTGAGTTCGAGTGTCCATATGTCAAGGTACAATTTTTAAAAATACTTAGAGATACAGATTTTATATCCAGAAGTTACTAGTACTATACTGTTAAAATATGTAGAAATATTTAAATGAAAGAAATATATCGGTAATTATGAAAGTAGTCTAAATCAAAACACTCAAAAAATTAAATACATTCCTTATTTGGTATTGCCTCAATTTACGTTCGATTTTTCACTTGAACCACTTTCATAATTACTAGCACAAATGATACAAACAATTGTTTAAATTGTAATTAGAAATGTACCCAAAGGGGATATAATATGTGAAGTCTGTAAGTTATTTTGTTTTTTAATGTAAAAGATGGTATGAAGACCTTTGACATCGAATTAAATTTTTACTTATCGTTGTAATCCGATATAACTCCTCTTGCTATGTTTGTATTTAGACTTCCGTTTACACAATCATATTTTTTCGTAATCTTACAATCATACAAAATGGTATATTACAGGTTTCTCGATGTTGCGGTTTGAAAATAACCTCAGAGGGATATATCGTGACTTTGGCTAAAAATAATCATCATGTCCTCGTATTGAACACTCTTTACATATCATGAAGCGAGGAAGGAGACCAAATAATCATGTCACAATTATCTCCTGTGAGTGGACTTTCCTTGTGAATCGTTCTGTTCTCAACAAAGGACGAATGTCGGCATAAGAAAGAAAACTGCCTGTGGCATCGAGCTCTTTGAGATTTGGGCCTATCGGAAACAATAGAGAAACAAGTGCAGCATGCAGCTTTCAAATAGTCTGTAAAAAACAAAACAAAACAAAAAAAAACAGAATATAATGCGTCCCTGTTTTATGAAAGTAAACGACGTCGAAAGAGGTGGAAAAAAAAGGTAAACGTATGTCTCCGACCAAAAACACTATAAATAGTAATTTAGCAAGTTGCATTTGGTGAACTGCCAAAATAAATTTAAAAACAAAAAGAGGAAGAAGAAAGGGAAGAGGAAAAACGTATTAACAAAAAAAAGGCAGCACAACAAACGGCTGTGTCAACCAATCGGATCAGTTTGAAGAAGAAAAGGAAATAGAAGAGGAAGAAAGAAGGGGAAGAAACTTGTAAAACAATAGCTTTCCGTCAGAGAATCAGTCACATCTCATCTTCGACTCGTCAGTATTTTAGGTATGTTTACAAATCAAATTATTCTAGTCTTCAACGAGCACTGTTTACACGCTGATTTTAATCCGTGCTCTCGAAGCAACAATTGTGTATTTTTAATTCTGGTTCCTCTCGTGGAACCAATAACCATATACGTACACACACACGAAGAAAGAAGAAGTACAACATGAGAGAGGTTCTTTCTTCCAAACTGTTACTTCGAGATCTATTCGTAGACATGCTAAGTTTAAAAGGTTTCGTTAAGGGATCTGTTAGGTAATATCTGATAAGAAACGAGAGATTATAATTAAAAACAAAAAAAAAAAAGCAAATTCTTGTGCTTAAAGCAAGAAAAGACGTTGCATGCTGCGACACAATGGTAGTACTTCCTGCTCTTACATCATATCATATCTCTAAAATTACAAACCTAAAAGGAAAGAAAAAACAAAGTACTCCTCGTTACGGCAGGCACGAAGCTTAGTGAACTATAAAAAAAAAGAAAATGAACAAAAAAAAATGGAAATGAAAATATACAAGCTATGTTCCTGGTGACTTTTCTCCATGCATTTGAAAATTAGTGGTTTGAGAGAAGGAAAAAGAAACAGAAGAATTATATGTGGCAACGTTAATGCTAAAAAGTAATAGATTATGATACGTTGAAAATCAAACATTTAATGTCTTACGAGACGTGAAATTATATACAACATATATTTCGAGGATAAATCTATTATCTAGACTTGCCACTGAGGATAGATCCCGTTTGTGCGTTGTTAAAAGAAAACAAATAGGCAAGACACATAATGGTTACAATATTTACTCAGGATGCTTTATTATGGTCCACCATATAAATAAAAAAATATATATACATATATGTACACATATGTATATATATGCGTGTGTGAGTTATTGGTTCGTGGTGCTAGCGAATAATAATATATATCCATACCGTATAAACGTATTTGTTATAAAAATTACAAAATCGTTCCGACATTTTACAATGCTATGGAACGATCATGTAATATACTATACAAGATTCGTAAGCAAATTATACCACAGGTATCATAGGAACAATACTTTATCTACGTAAAAAAAAAGGGGAGGAAAACAACGTACAGTTTGCTAAGCAACTTCTATTTATGTATATATTAACATGATCTGTAAGGGAAGAAATCCACGCAAAAAAACACATACAGAAATACACATATTTTTTAGGGTTGTTTACACGATCAGCCTTAAGATTCGATTGAAACTAAAATGCAATGTGTATACAACATATACGGATATATATTGGGCAGATCGCTATATACTGTGTTACATTATCTACAATAACGATTGAATGTGAATAACTATCTTGCCATACCAAATGTTAGAGAGCACATCCATATGTATGTATGTATATATGTATATAGATATGTATACATACATATATATATTTCTACTCAAATAGCTTCAACAAATTTGTTTTGCATAAGTCAAATTGGCTATACAGAGTGGAATCGGCTAGCGGAAGGACAAATGTTTAAAAAGAAAGATGAAAAGTGAAAGTAGAGGAAAGATGAAATACAGGAACGATAAATTAGGAGACTACTCAGAAGTTCGCGCATAACATTTGTAGTAAATTGCACGAAGCCTACGTACGTACACCTAAGCTAATCAGTCGTAATCATCTTTTATTATTAGAAGTTTTAATTTTATATATATTACAAGGAAAAAGAAGTAATTCTGAAGTATTTAATAGTCATGGTTAGCAGAGTTATATAAATAATGCCTGTGATAATAGTATCGTCAGGATAAGTTGTGTCCTTACAGAGTCTCTGATGTTGTTGCTAGGTAAATATAACTAGAAAGATGTACCAATGAGATGCTGTTAGCGACGCCTTGTGGAAGGTGTAGTTATGTTCAATGCACAATAACACCCGACACAACGCCATCGATGGTCTCTAATGGTACGTTGAATATAAGGAAAAAAAAAATATTGAGAAAGAAGAATAAGGAGAATATGTTGCAAAATTTTTGCCAGTCGTATTTAAAGAAAGGAAAAAAAGCGAAAAAATAACTAAACTCATAGTGTAACGAATGGATGACCATTAACGAGAGGGTCTTTTACCTCACAAAATTATTATATTACGCTCACCTTATATATACTTGAATATTTTAGTATAGATTTACTCTATTTACATATTTTTATCTGTGGAAGACTACTTGGCTAATTTAGGCCACTGTTGAAATTCACCCCTTATTTGCCTTGATGTTTAAATTACAATAATAATATTAAAGAAAAAAGAATGAAAGAAACGAGGATTACTTGTTACGTAAATGGTAATTGTGATAGATTTTTTGATGATTTTTACAATCTCAAAAGTCTTATTATCCTAATATGTATAGAATTATAATAGTCAACTCTCTACGTAACTACATATTAAAAAAAAACTCTGCTTACATTGTTGAAACTAATTATTCAAACAAGAATAAGAAGGATATATCATCGTATCGTAAGCAGTTTACAAGACAAGAAATATATATACTGTCAGTCTATTGAATAACGTATCTTACAGATATGTTTTACTGCTCTATTACTTTTAAACTGATATAATATTTTTATTGCTGAAACACAGTTTCCAAGGCCTTTTTTAGGTGCCACCTCCAAAGAAATTTTTCAGGCATAATTTCAGTTTTTCTGATCATTATTTGTGTTCATTTACAATAACGTGCTATATGTGTGCAGCTTTAAAAAAAATTAAAAAAGACAAAAAAGAATAAGATTCATAAGCAAAATATCCAATGTTTTCGCAACTAGGATCTTAGATATCTCTATAATAGTGATCAGCAATTCATTTGATCTGTCAAATGTTTTTCTGATTTGCTATGGAGAATCTTCTGGATTCAATTGAACTCATGCAATTAGATAATGTTACTTGTCAACTTGAGCTGAATGTCTTAAGACAGGAATGTATGGCGTTTATGTTACTGATTTGATTGAAATTTCATATAGAATGAATAATATATTAAACATATGAAACATATTTATACATAAAACATATAAAACTAGAAATGAAAATCGATATTAATGAAAACGCATTTGATTGCTATTTTAAAAGTCTCAAGTTCAAATTCAAAATATTCATACTCTATTTTGTCTATACATATACATATATATTTTTTTATTTTCTAATCATTGTGTTGATAATTTATTTAAGCTAGTATTATTATATAAAAACAAGAATGAAATCAATACAACAGTAAATGCAGAGCAAAACAAGAAAAAGGTGTAATAGTGAATTTGAACCTGGACATATTTTCAACAACAATCATAGACGCTATCATTGCACAATTCTTAACATTTTCGTATTATATAGAATGTTACAAAATATATAGAACATTTTTATACAATCAATAGTATTAAAAGGAATGAGAAAACTTTATGTACACGTATGCCAGGAAATGTTTATTTTTTAGTTATAATCTTTTTAATGTTTTCCAAAATACTGACATAAGACACTAATTAATAATTACCCATTAGTTATTTCCTGCTATTAACTAGTCAACGAAGAATTATTTCCCGCTGGGTCAATGACCAGAGATTTAAATTTTTATATGTTTCAATATGCATGTGTAACATGTGCTATAAAAATTTTAAATCTCTGACCCTTGAATTTAAAAACAATTAAAGATTGGTTAGCTGATGTGAAATGACCGATCAATAGTTTTCAATTGATATCTTTGATCAGTATTTTAGAGAACATAAAATAATTAAAAAAGTAAATATTATTCAACTTTACGCGTACACGAACATTTTTGCATTGCTTTCACTACTATGTGAAAATGTCCCATATTTTTCGTAATTTTAAACATATTTTAAATTCTCTAAATCTTTCCACTTTGAGCTTTATACTGCACTCTCTATACTTAGTGTTACATATAAAATTTGAATTAAATCAATAATTTGAAGCGCTATACATTCCTTTCGTTGATCTTCGAATCGTAACCGACCATATTTGTCAACATCATTGACGCGTAATGCGATTTGATGTGAAACGAACAAAAAAAAAAGGGTAGGTTGCTCAAGTTTCGGGGACTGAAGGGACCGCAAGAGTAACAGAACAAAAAAAAATAGAAGAAGAAATGCATATGAACGTTGCACGAAAAGGAACCATATTAATGGACAACGAAAATCGTTGTCAGATAGCTACAAATGATCTTGGAAAAATAGAAAAATTGTGTCGCGTGGTCAAGAAATAAAAAACAACCGACGTGAATTGTAAAATTAATAAAAAAAAGAATATATATGTTCCTGATTTCGAAAAGTCGCATCACATTAAACAAGATACAATAAATAAAATATAACTTCGCGTGTTTTTTTTTGTGGATATCAACGGGGGCATCTACGCATAAAATTATATATATATATATATTATTATATATATACACATAATATATGATATACACACATATATATATACATTAACGATAGGGTGTAAAATGAAAACAAAAAAAAACACGTACACAGAGACACGACGCAACATTAACTGAATTCTAGCCTACGGTTAATCATAGTCTTCCTAGAGTCCTGGATATAAAAAGAAAGAAACCGAAAAGAAACGTAACGTCTTTTTGCGATTATCGATTTTTTTTAGGGTCACAGTCATCCGTCAGAAGCCGTGTCGCGGCCGATTACTATACGTATATACTAGAAAAGGAGCGTAATAATGAAATATGAAAGTTTATCCTTGATAGTGTCGTTATACTAACAAGAATTGACAGTCTAATCGATCTGCTCAGATCTTTTATCGAACATGACTTTTTGCGCATTGCAAAACAAGAAAAATCAACTGAAAACGCAAAACTGAGAGGGAGAAACAAAGATAGAGGAGAACCGTATATATATTATATATATTTTCCTTAGAGCGTTATTTGGCGAGTATTTGTACAAAGATTTAAACAGAAGTAACGAAGGTGAGAAAGAGAGTGGGAGAGGAAATAGAGCAGTTTCAAGGAGGAACTATATTTTATAAGTTCGCTATAAACAAACGAAAGCGTGTTTCTTCGTTGCTTATTTTTTTTTGTCTTTTTACTGCGGCATTTTTTCTCATTCCCGTTTATTATATTCGTTTCTCGTAGATTGCGACTTTATCTTCTTCGGAATTTATTTATTTATTCTTCGTAGTGGCATTATTATGGTGTAACACGTATGTTCCGTGTCGGTTGTCAGGTGACGCAGCCCAAATGCGCGTGACATTGTTGATTCTTGTTTCCTTCCCGCGTTTTTTACCAATCGCGACGATCGTCGAACGGAGACATTTGTTCAGTTCATTTTGTATTCTTTACGTATAGTATAGCGTTTTTTTTCCCCTCTTTTTCTTACATGACTCGGACGTTTTTTATTTTATTTTTGACTCCCTAGCTGCAGCCTTATCTATATTTCGCGAATAATTCGTTAATTGCGATCATTGTTCCCCATCGTTCTATTTTTTTTTTTTTGTCGTTCAACTCTTCTTTTTCCGTTCTTATTTTCGAATACTCAGATTACGACAAACGAAAGGCACAGAACTTTTCTTGTCTCGTTGCCTCTCGACCCCACTTCCCCTTCCCATTCTTCGATCCAACTCCCGAGTTGTATTTTTACTATAAACGACTTGTGCTACGTTTTTATTATTATTATTCCTATTTTTTTTAAATGATAGATTACGTGGACAGAAGTAGACTTATTTAGTTGTAGTTAAGTGCTAAGACTTCGCCTTTTCTTTTCCCTTTCTTCTTTTCGTTCTTTTGGTACGGAGAAAAACGGTGACAGATCTCAAAATGACACGTACGTATCCATTTAGAGGCCTGCTTGTAAATAAATTTCTTTCGACGATTGTGGTTGTTCGACTGCTGCTCACGATCTTCTTCCCCTTTGTTTTTTTTTTTTTTTTTCTCGAGCATTGCTCGGGCAAGCACAGGGGATAAGTTCCGCGACAGTCTTCTTTTCTTTATCGAGAGGAAACGAGCAGTTTAATTGATAAGTTGAGTGCGAAGAAAGGAGAGTGAACCCAGACCTATTTTTTGTTTCATATCTTCGCAAGCTTCGTTTTAGTTTAGCACGATCGCATTCCACCGTCGACCTCCACTTTAGATGATTAGGTTTTCTTTTCTCGATCCACTGTATTGTAGTTAAATTCTTTAGTGCCAAAAAACAAGGATAAGAAAGAAGGGTAGAAAGAGTGTAATCAAATAAGACGAACTCTTCTTGCAAACGTGTGCGTTATTTATAGCGGAACGAAGAGAAAGATAGCGATTCACTCGCTGACGAGCGATTTTTTTTCTTTTTGTAAATGTTTTTTTTTTTTATTTCCTCGTTGATATTTATTTACGGTAATTTGTTCGTTGAGCTCCGTTCATGCGTGACGGGATATATCAGTGGTTCTAGAAACGTAAGGCACGATGGAAGAGCCGAAAAGAAATTGAGAAAAAGTATATCTTATATCTATACACTCACATACACACATATACACACACGTACATTATAAATATATTTAAAAAAAAAAGAAAGAATATTGAACGATTATAAAATCCTTGCTTAGTCAGTTAAAGTACAAATGTTTAAATGTATTCTATGATTACTAGGTGATAAGTGAAACGGTAAAGAGAGGGAGAGGAAGAGAGGGAGAGTTAGAAAGAGTGAATGAGTGAATGAAAGACAGGAAGGGAAGGAGAGCGAGAAAACGCGTAGCCGCGTATAAACTTGGTTTCATTCCTTAATAAGCCTCTGATATAGCTTTATCTATCTATATAAATATATATATATATATACATATATATATATATTTCGCATTAGTTACTTGACGTTTAATAATACTTAAACGGGCCGAGAGAGGGCGTTAGAAAAGGAAGGAAGAACGGTTTTTGTTTTTTCTCTGTCATGATATACGATATATAATATATATATATACACATATATATATTCATATTATATATATACACACATATATGTATACAAAGAAACCGCGTTTGCTTTGATATTATAACACTAAACACGTTCCTTTGTTTTGTTTTTTTTTTCTGAAATGTTTTCTTTGACATATCAAATTGACCACAAAATGAACACACTCATACTATGAAATCATTGCATTCCATCGGCGTGGTTCATGCACGCCCTTCAATGTTTCCCATGATCTCTTTATGGTTTCTCGCTTTTCCAATGACTAATTTGTTGAATCCTATTCTAATAAGAAGCCTGCTTAGTCCAAGGCGTCACATGATTGGGATTGAGGATACTCTGAGCGCTGCTTGAAAAAATTGGTAATAATGTTTCTGAGAAATTCTGTGTAGCTGCTGAGAACAAAAATTTGAAATGTGTGGCTCTGTGTTCTACTTGGGGAAGAAGTTTCCTTGTTTAGTATTCTAAATGTATTTTTAAGATTCAAATGGCAAAAAACTCGAAAATAAGCTACATAATGTACAAAACAGGGTAAAGAATTTAAAACTATGATATCAAATAATAATCATAGTTTATTGCCTCCATGCTACTTTGTTCCAGTGATATGCATAAAACAAGTCTGAATGGAAAAATTTTGTGTTCATCATTTTTATTATGTTCTTGTATGGTTTACTCGATTCTATAGTTTGTGTTTCTTCAGAATTCCATTGTTAATTCTTGCGTCTGGAAATAAAAGCTCTTGAAGCAATCTAGTCAGGAAGAGTTTAAAAGTGTTCAGGTTGGAGCTTTGTATTTTAATTGTACATGGGTTGTTAGAATTATTTAAAAGTATTCCCTTGTTCAAAGAACAATTATCTGTCATTGAGATCTGATACAGATCTGAAATGTTTGCGAGCTTGTCTAGACAATGTTACAGAATATCTTCACTCACAGAGAAAAAAGAATCAAAACTTATTCTTAATAAGAAAAGCTAGCATGTCGTTTATGGAGTGTTCTTAAAAACATTACCTACTAAATTTATTATGGAAGCAAAAAAGGAAATATAAAAGTTAAAAGAACACAGAGCCATACATTAAAGAAAACTCTGCATAAACCAAATTTAGATAAGGAAACAATTTCTTAACAATAGAGTTTAAAAGAACAGAATATCTGTTAAGTATTATTCATGTATTTTAAATAAAACTAGAAGCAAAAGGAAAGAAAAAAGGGTCAACAGTAAATGGAATAGAATGATGTGTACAGTGTGGTATGTTCATAAACCATGAGTCTTTAAAAAATCTCCATCTGTATTTTTTATTAAGCAGGACTCTCCGTAAAATGGGATATGGATTTTAAATGTTCCGACAAGTTGCTTATATACTTCAGAACATGTTAAGCTGTATGAAAGGATAGTACAAGACGAAGAGAAATGGTAAATCGTAATGCAATATGGAGAAAGCGTGTATTCCAAATATATTTTTTATAATATGCTAATGGGATGCCAAGGAGCATGGTCGCGTTGTAAACGTAAAAATATTGTATTATTTAGCATTACACGTACGGTTATATGTAATGCACACGCATATATCGACCGTGTATAATCAGTTCTCCCTAAGACTACTCAGCCTTTAGATTAAATATATATATATTTATAGTTGCGAACTTCGTTTTCAAAGTATTTGGATATTTATATATGTATATATATATACATATATACATACACACATGCATATATGTATATCCATTTCTCAATTAAGTCTTTAAACAAGCGATATCTCTTTGGCGATTCTAATTTTAATTCCTCTTGTGCCCATCCGAATTTCCCCAAAGTTTGTTAAACCTAGTCTTACATAATATATACATATATATATGTGTACACGGGTGTATGTATGTAAAATTGTAAGTATATATGCATACATGCCTGTATTTACATGTATATATATTTATACATATATGTGTATTTAACCTGAGGTCTCTCCTTTCGTTTAATGCAGGTTTTCGCTTATTATTATTATTACTATTAATATTATTATTATTATATTATTATTATATTATTATTACTATTGTATTTTTCTTTTGTCTTTTTCTTCTACATCGTACCTACTAAATTTTAGTTTCATTTTTATATGAAATATTCAAATTTATGGTATTATACGTATACACGTCTATATACACTTTTACAACAACACTAATAAAAAGGAAAAAAAAACAAATGAATAAAATATTTTAATCTACATAATATATATTACTACATAATTAAAGATATATATATATGAAAGACATTTGCTACTTATATATATATAAATAAATACGTTCATATATATATATATTTGTCAAATGTGTGTAGCGCGCGTATGTACGTGCGTTTGGAAAGGTTTTCTCGCGGGGCGGGCAAGAAGGCTTGCCGGAACACAAGATTGTGTCTGGTTGTTGTTGATGGTGTCCTTCCATCTCAATGAAAGGAGGTGTGTATAATAATAGCTGTACGCGAAGACGTTCTTCGTTTTTTCGCTTGCATGCATGACGATTGTTTCGAAACTTTAAAACGATATTTCCCGCCATTTTACCAATTGTCAATTTCGCCCGCGCCACGGCCCGCGGTAAATACCTATTCCAATGCCCTGGGGGTTTACTCAACAGCTCTGTCGCAGTTCTTCAAAACGATTGTAGAAACATACGTTCTTGTCTCTGCGCGTAGGCTGCAAAATGCAATAATTAATAATATATTGTGATGCTCACGAAAGCACATAACATAATTTACCAAAATTGTAAACGTTTAAAGATATTTCATGTGATTTTGGAAACTGTTATATTTTTTATTTCCTGCCAATTGTTTAATTTGTAATGTTGTTCTTTGTTCTTTTTTCAATAAAGTAAGCAAATCGACTCGGTGTTCTTTTTCTCCACTAATTATTCTTCCGCTATAATGACAGGGCCAGATTAAGATTTTCTGTGGCCTGATTAAGGTTTAAGATTCTATAGGATATTCCTCCTCTTCCTATTTTTGAGAAGATTTTATAAAGAATGTTTTCAATCCATGGTCCAAAGCAAACTGCATTTTGGAAAGAATTTTTTTAGTTAAATGTGACTCTTGAAGAAAAATATTAATAAATAGAAAATAATTTTTTTTTTTTTAACTATTTGCAGAAACTTTTTCTAGTATATGAAAAAATGAGGCTTCCTAAAAGATGAGGTTCGAGACCATAGCCCGCTTTAGACCCTTCTCCCCTTAACTCCGCCCTGAGTAATGATTCAAATTAGGGATGCGCAGGTATCCGAGTTCAGAATCTCGAAAGTCTGTAACCATATAAATATGATCCTCTTGATTTTTCTGTCAGAACTTGTACGTAAACTTTCAAGTTCAGAAGTGTATTCATATTCTGTAATATAACTAAATGTAAATATTCACAACTGGGGACATTATACTTGTAATTCCAAACTTTCGGGATTCCGACCCGATTCGAACTCAATTTTGGCTACTCGCACATCCCTAATTGAAGTTAGTATTTTGACTTGATCACATACATACTCTCCATGGATTATTTAGAATAAGGGCAGCGTAACCATAGGTATGTATTTTCCACAGTATAACAAAGTATTTCATCATATTCTTATATTCGACTTAAATATTTTTACATATTTCAATTATATATATATTTTTATTTTATAAATAGTTTTTGCATAATATTTTATATATAACATATAGTTTTATCTGTTTAACATTCAATCAGAATCAGAATCATGACGATACTGTTGTTTTGGTAATTCTTCTTGTAATTCAAGAACATGTTCAATAGGCTTTGGTTTTCCGTCTTCTCCAATTCGACAAGGCTGTACTATTCCTGCCCTGCAAAGTAATGAAATGTACATTAGAAATTATAGCAATGCAAGTAGTTAATACTACTAACCTTGTTAATTTATCTACAAGGCCTACGAGTTGTAAGGCTTCGTACTCTTTCTGCTCTTCCGACATTCCTTCCAGAGGATTCGGTTTCGGATGCTCAAAGCAACCAGTAACTGGATTGATTCTTTAATATAATAACATTTCAGTTTGATTAGCACTAATAACGAACAATCAAGTAAAAATATATTTTCTTGTACTTACTGCTCCTTATGTTGTAGATACTCTTCCGTTTCACTGTCTTCTGATTCTGAAGAGTAAGCTGATTTTCCTTTGTTTGGTCCTAACAATCCTTTATTTGCGAACATACCAGCAGCATTTCCGTATCCTGTATACTTCACCATACGGGCAACTAAAAATACCATCCATATTAAAACAAAAGGAGTTTTTACTAACTTTTTTCTAAAATATATAAATATACCATTCTCTTTGCAGAGTATGAATAAAAAGTCAGCAACAAGATCCCGTATCTCGGTTATTGGAGAAGTTAACAATTTACACAACTTTGCTCTTAATGTTGTCCCTTCTTCGGGACGCTGCATTACATCTTTCAAGGGAGGTAAAATCTAAAAAGGAAAAGAAATAAATTTTATAACATTCTCAAATATTCAAAACTTTTAAATAATTAGAATTCTTTTTACCTGCATCCTAGTATATTTACGTATTAATCTCTCTGTTTTAACAAGTCTAATAAAAGCAGAAACGATAGGACTGAGATTTCCTATTAAGTCATCTTTACAATTTAGCCTTCCATCAAGGAATTTTAATAGAGCTGATATAGCACTCATATCCACATCTTGAAATACATGTTTGTGTTTTTCTTCTGCTGGAGGTATAATTGTTGAATAATATTGATAAGGTATTACTGTTAGTAAATTCGCAATGTTGCTGGAATAAAAGTTAATATAGTATAAAGGGAAATGTAAATATCTAATGATAATGTTTTATTTACCTTTGTAGGTCATCTTCTTTTTCGCATTTGCACAATAGTAATTTGTATAAAATTAAAACTAGATTTTTATTCTTTTCTTCTTCTTCTGCTGTGTCATCTGATACCATGTATAAATTGAACAGTGCTTTGAGCACCTCGCACGTTAGCGTTGCATTGTCTATCTAAAAATTGAAACACAGATGTTTCATCTTATTTATAGTTTGTATTTCTTATAACATAAATATTTAAGTGTCTTTTAGAGTAATTAATATACCTGAATGGTTTTATCATTTTCACATTGAGTACATATACTCTCTAAAATTTTTATAAGACATTCATCGCCTTTTAATTCTGATTTAACAATTTGTCGCGTAGAACTGTTTAGAGCAGTGATCAGAAATATAATTCTTATACTGAATAATACTGCTTCATAAGGAAAATCACTGTTGTATGTTTTCAGGTGTTGTATCAAACATGTCAAGCAAGATGTTGTTGGCAGTATTTGTTGTGTTTTTGTACTATTAAATATTAAGTTACATAGTAGCTTAAGAGATTCAATGTTAACTGTAAAATAATTAATATCAGACAAACAATTTTATATTTATAATAGAGGTTTATACAAAAATGAGGTTTTTACCATCTGTATAGAGAATCTTGTGATCTATCTCCGTATCCTTTAGAGCTGCCTTATTTAATATGTTGTTTATTCTTTCATCTGTGACTAACTCATTTAAATTTGTTTTATCTCGGCTACGTGTAATGAAGAAAAATAATACAATTACTTAGTAATATTTGCAAAAGTAAGCGATACATTTAATCAAGTAATACTACAAGTGGCATCAGAAAAGCTTTAATGTTTTGCTAGAAATAAAAATGTGTTTATTAAATAAACAGTTCTTCCAGTGTGCACTTTCTACATTCACATAACAATATAAATCTAAATTGCATACATAATAAAAAAAAAGGATGCATAGTGCATTACTCTCTACTATTACCTAAGAATTCTCAAAGTGGATAAGCATTTATAATGAAGAGGTGATTGCGTACTATCTGACAAATATTGAAATAGTGTCTCCCATAGCTTCTCTTGTAACTCATTGTTATTTAACTCTTCGAAGGTAGTTCTACTTCCACACTGAAACACGAAATCATTAATGACTCGTAAACAACATAACAATATAATAACAAACAACTGTCAGTCAAAAATTGTATGATATTCAAACAAGTAATTGTGAAGTACATTTAAGAAATTGAAATCTCAAAAAATCTCTTACATTTTCTTGAAATGTGACAATGTCTTTTGAGAATTCGTCGGCAGTATCAGAAATTATTTTTTGTACTAGGACCTCCATGTTTATAATAATATGCTATGGAAAACTAAGTTCAAATTAATTGTAGGTAACTGACAGCTCGAGAAACGTTTCGACGACGATACGCAGGCTTGTTTGAACATTTTAATAATCGTGTATGGTGGCGACATCTGGTGAAAACCGGGAGAAAAAGGTTTAAATATTGTAGAATTCACATCAGTCGTTTATTTCTTCTAAAAATTACTACATATATTCTTTTTACTTTTCAACCTTTTATTTTATAATTAATAGTTAAAACGTGTCACTTTCTACATTTCAATTCTAATATCAGGTATATTACATTAATTATTGATACATATTCATCCTTCAAGATGGGATTCTATTAGAAGAAGAAGTACAGTGGAAGATTAGATTGGAAGTTTTACTTTTATTTTTTATAATCTTTTAAAATATTCAGCCAATTCTAACTTTTTATTTTTACATATGTGTGTACCACGATTGATATAAACACATCATTTGCAACTTGGATCACTATGATCAAGACCATTTTTATTCTTGAATTTTCTTCGGACTTGTTTCACAAAATTAAGGTAACATGTAGCAATAAAGATTACTGAATAATGTTTTAAAAATTTGGAAGAGTATTTAAGAATTTTTTAAATTACAAAAACATAAAAAAATTGCATAGATCTGCAATTTCAGACGGAATTAGTAAAAATAAAGCTGCATAAGGTGGGTTGATAAAAATACTAACAACGGTGTTTTGAAATTAGATTTCTAAATTAGACGGCCAACACATGGTGGATAACCTGTCGTAGAAGAGAAATGGTTTTAGCATTTCTCACGATTTACACATACATCTCAGGTGGCTGAGGACCCTTATTATCTACGACGCTTCTGTCCCGCAACATTTCACCGAAGATTGACCCTGTAACACATATAAAGGCTATCCTTAAGGGACGCAGCCAGCCAGCCCACAGAAAGGGCGTAGAACTAGCGATCAAAAGGAAACAGGTTTCTCTCTATTCGCGGGCTTCTACTTACCGGCCGACGACTTCAGCGGTCGATGTTCCGACGACAATCTGGTTCAACGACTTCCCTCTCGGCAATACAAAAACACACAGCGGTCTGTGGAGGCATTTCTTTGACCTTCCACAGCACGGATTACATCACGTTCCCGTAATCGGCCGACCATTCCTTTTTCTCTTTTCGCTAGCGGAGAAATTAGGATGCACAAATTGAAAGGGGACGGTGGCGTTGGAGAAATACGAAATGGCGTAAGATTAAACAATTAAGCCGTTCACAGGCCAACGTGATTAACTGCATTTTTTGAATTTTTAAAAATTTTAATGTCAAAGTCCTTGATTGGTGCTTAACTTTTATATTTTAAATGAGTATAAACATTTCTTTTTTGTGGAGTTAATCGATTTAATAAATGAGCTCAATTAGAACTTCAAAAAGCATTAGCTTCAAATAGCATTTTTAGAAAATGAAGTCTGTAGACTTTTTTTTCTCATAGAAATAGCAAATTTTAGGATTTTTGGATATGAGAAAAAATCTCTCTACAGAAGTTTGTAAAGCTTTTTTTCATAAACATAAGA
Source organism: Calliopsis andreniformis (assembly GCF_051401765.1). Classification (NCBI taxonomy): domain Eukaryota; kingdom Metazoa; phylum Arthropoda; class Insecta; order Hymenoptera; family Andrenidae; genus Calliopsis; species Calliopsis andreniformis. The sequence goes on along the minus strand of NC_135067.1, from coordinate 5,044,387 downwards.
AATTGTAGGCCTTTTAGATATTTTTGAATCATAGGATTTTTGCATCTTTTTAGTACAGATAACTGGAAATTTTTTTCAGGCGTTTACTGTACTTTGTTTTTGGAGCTATTCTTGCCCCTTTTAGGAGAAATCATGCATTATGCAATATACAAATGTTACACTAACGTAAGGAGTAAAATACACTGGCGTAGAAATTTACAAGTTTATTTGTACAAGTAATTTTTACTCAATCGTCTTGCACACTTTCCAAAATTGTCTTCTCGGCTTACAATATGTTAACGATTTACCGTTTAAACAAATGTCTCTAAGTCCCCTGGCTGCGTGCGCTATTTTTATCATCCCACCCTCGACACTTTCGCACAGTCTTTCCCTGCGCATTACAAAGGACTCTCTTCTCCGTTCATGTTATTTCTGGCCGTTGCTCGCAGGAGTGGCATCAGTGGAAAGGGAAAGAAAGAAGGAAAAACTGCTTCGATCGCATCGGGGATATGCACATTAGGCGTGGCCTACGAAAAGAGCAGCGATACAACAGGTGCTTCACAGGAAACACGCTGGCATTGTCCGGGCTCCAAGGACACGCAGCTATAAAAACTCTTCTATCCCATTTCGGGGTAAGCATAAAAAGAGCGCAGGGGGAGGTAGAGGAAGGATGACCTTGGAAGGTAGGGTTGTCCAAGCTGGCTGGAATAGCGCGCGCACAGATGCGTAAATTATACGTCACTTTCTAAATCGGTTTAGAAACTTCTACCTCTACGCCACTGTGTCCGTTGTTTCATCATGTTGAGCAATTTTGTATGACGCAGGATTATCAGACGTAATTTTAAACAAATCAAATATATTAATTTTAAGGTATTATTAAGTCGGTCATTTGCACAAATTGATTTACTCCGCAAAACAAAAATATTTATATTACATTTAAAATATGCAAAGTTAAGCATCAAACAACTTGTTTGAAACAAATGCTTTGCATTAAAGTTTTAAAAAGATTTAAAACATAGAGTTAATCACTTTGGTCTATGAACGATTCAATTTGGTAACGATTTTGAGTTTTAATTTTATTTTATACAGTAGGATTCGATTCTTAATTAATTGCAGATAATATTGTGTTCATTGTACATAATGACATTTTTTAAATTACGATGCAAGTATAATTAGGGTACATTGGTAGAGACGGGTTGCTGTCATAGGTAAATTACTTAAAAATAAGAATTATTCATTAATAATAAACATTACTCAATTTATAATTCTGCATAAGTTTGGACTGCAAATGATTATACGAATTCCTATTTTCATAAACACAATTATTGTCAAACGTAACCTAATTAATATTATTATATTCTTCAAATATTATAAAGTATATTTAATCTTTGACATTTTGTACATTTTTGTATATTAAATGAATACGGTACTTTTTTGCATATTAAAATGTCTTACAAATGCATAAAGATTCACAGTTTATTACTCATTATCAAAGAAAGGTAGAAAGAATAGTAAATCGAAATGTACAATTAGCAAAGAAAGAAAAGTGTATGAAGTAATATTAAAACAGTCTAGACGTCCGAAATTAAGTTCTGAATATTATTTCAGTGGCTGGTTGGTGAAAGCGTGTCCCGGAGTCAGTTTTCCCGAAATCGTACGAAAGACGGTGCGGAAGAGGGGAAGGGTAGCGGGGCGACGGTGCGTGTGTGCATGCGTGCACGCGTGTGTCTGCGTGTAGCACAGCCCTGCTAGATGCACTTTTGGGAAATCATGCATATACGTGGCAACATCGCACTGTGGGTTCACATTCCACGTGATCAGGACCGGTTTGCGGGTGTCGACCCACTGACACTCGCCCACTACAGATAAACCTTGGCCCTGTACATGGGATACACCTTACTTGGCTTTTTATTGCAATCCACCAGTTCTTTGAACCCCGAAATAAATATATAAACTAGTTCGTATGAAATTAAACGGATGATTCTCATCACCAATCTTAGGTGTCATATTAGGCATTTGAATCTTTTATATTTTGAAGCAGAATTTGATACAGAGATTATAAATTTTAAAAATCTGCATTAGTATACAGGAGAACCTCGATTTTCGGGACATTTATTATTCAAAGTCACTAAATGAGCTGTTGAAAGCAGAAGTGATGTAAGTCAATTTTTCGCCAATTTAAGTTAATACCACATCTTGAAAGTTTAAACCTTCATTATGGAAAATTAACCAAAAATTAACTTTTTTGACTTGCACCACTTTTGTTTTCAACGACTTATATTATCCGAATGTTCTATCATCGGAATGTTTTATTATCCGTACTGTACATTTCATAGAGAATATTGATTTATTGGATACTAGTACTACTCAAAAAAGTCTAAAACTGGCAGAAAATAATAATTTGTATACTGGTCTTTGCCAGTGGTTTCTGTAATGTAGACATATAGGAATACTTTTACCAGAACCAGTAATACGTGAAAAAGGAATTTGATGAAAAAAATAAATATAGTCTTCCTATTAGTTCCGATAAACGAGATTCTTCTATAACAATTGTTTAAAAAATAATATCAGGGATTGTAATGGAAAGATGGAAGGGAGAAAGAGGTGTCCTTGATTTTTCTAAAAATATCTTGTATACGTCCACGTGAAAAGGTCTCGACGTTTGGTGGTACATTGCAAGGCCATTGACCGAAGGGATTCCTGATCGATGATCAGCTACCTGCTGATACATTGTTCATCGTACAATGGCAAAAGTATTTCCAGTCCGGTGGGAACCCTCGGCGCGTCAAGTGCAATTATTCCATGTAACCGAATGCACTTGGTTCGACCGTTTAAGATCTGCTTTGCCCCACTGGCTGATCCATTCATTACAGTTACTGGGTGCAACGCCCTATACACCTGCACGGTCTTTTGGATACGTAATTCTCTCTTTTCAACACGAGGACTATTATAGAAACAAACAGTGTGTTACGGATAAAATTGTTGCAATTTGAATTTTCTAACGATCCAAGTATTGTTTGTGTTAAAAGTAGACTGTGGGTATTTGAAATTTTTGATGACTTTCAGCGTTCTAGCGAACTAAATAATAAATATGATAAATAGAAATTTTCAAGTAAAGATATTTATAAAGAAAATAGTAACAGATTAGCAAAGAAAGAAAGATGCAAAATATAAAAACAATATTAAGTATCTATTTAAGGCCTATGAATCATCATTGTTTGAATAGTGAAACGTTTCCATGTGAACAGTTCAAAGCAGAACTTTGGGTCTGTTTTTCTAGAATATGCAAGAAGTCAGAGACTTCTACGAGGCCTCCGACGAACTGCGAGGGCGATAGGGAAACGCATATGGAGAGAAACAGGTTCCTGCGAGGGATACAAAACCGCTTGCATCCACCTTTTCAGTCGAAAACGGCCTAGACCCATGTAAAAGGTCCCCCTTAGGAAACTTACACCTACGTGGCTTTCTCTGTTTTATGCACAAAAAGGATGCACAAGCAAGCTCACGTAATGGTCTATACTTTTTTAAAATTTATTTTATTTACGTGACTCCTCAATGGCTACGTTTTCATTTTCTTAATTTTGTCGTCCGATTTATAGATATCAAGCTAACAGAGATTTCGACAAAATACGCGAGAATATGGAACCAAGATTTCCGTGCTATCTGTGAGCTCGATAAGCAAACAGTTGGTATCCCTCTATCATCGCTTTGCTCACGATAGATAATGTGTGCAACGTTGCTATAGTTATCACTAATATATGTATCCTCAGACACTCTTGCCCAATTTATCCAAAAAGAATTTCTCTTTCTCTATCCCGCAGCGATTTCCTCTTCGTTGCAAGGAACACCAGGGTCAACCAACTGCAGCAGTCTTTCGCCGTTGCTGTGCGTTTTTTTAATTGAAAATCCGGTCGTTCTAAGACAAGAGGGAGCAGCCTGCTGCTAAATCTGGAGCACTAGACTAGGTAGTGCCATTAAGTGGGCCCCATAGTACCTCGAAAAACTTATATGTACTAAATTGTGGAGCTCTGATCTCCTCTGACTGCATTACAACCCTGCAGTCATTACTTGCTAATGCAATCCACGTATTCTATTATGTTGCAAATATTAGATGCAATATTCAATTATTTAAACATCATCTTCTAGGTATGTTATTAGGAAAGCATTAAAGTGCTTATATGGATTTTCAACAGACAGTCAAATATGAGTTTAATAGATACATAAATATAGTTTCTATAAGTAGACTAAACCAATCGTAGTTGTTTGTAACTATTATTGGAAGTGGTGCTTCATATTCGGGAAATTAGATACTTTTGCAGATTGTTTCGAAAGTTGTTACTCCACTTTCCTCTCATTTATTTCAAAACGCAATTTTGAATTTTTTTGTTAATATACTAAACATATTCAACCAGCATCAACATATGTTACATATTTCTGAACGCTTGCACAACTAAATCGTCGTAAACAAACCCATGTTAAACTTGGACCTTTCCAAAAGATTGCGCAATACATAATACAATAGTAATACTGTTCCTTCAAACATTAATTATAATCTGTGGCTTAATCGTAGGTTCCATGGAAAATAATATGGTACAGAAATAGCATTTTTTATAAATTAGCGTGGAGTAAAACACGTTTTGGAAAGGTCGACGTATTCGGCTATGGCGGCAGTGCGCAGTCGCATTATAGAACTTTTTCGATGGCGCAACGGTATAAGGATTCACCTTAGCAGCTTCGCATTCTCTTCTTTTCTCTTTTTTCTTTCTTCGCCTAGGGCCCTCTAGACCTTCCGAAGGCATGCGCGCGCGCGCACAGAACTGCCCGTATGTTACTGCATATGCGTGCACGCGGTCACGCGGAGACGATTTTCTTTTCTCCGCTATCGTGTCTCGTTTATCGTGTCCTCTTCGTTCATCGTACACACTCATCGAGAGAGATAAGACAAATCCAGCCGCATATTTTCAGCCAAGGCACTTTATTGGCTACTTCGCGACCCCTTAGTAAACAGGAAGTGCCACACACGTACAGAAAAAGTCGAAAACTGCTAATTAACTAGTTAACTGTTGCTTTGAATCTTCAAATGCTTGCCGTAAAAGAATATTGAAATGTCTGAGGATTTTTCACTTTGCATAAATTGATGCTACTGCCATATTAGGGTTCCTTCAACCGGAAGCGGTCTTCCTTGTATGTTTATGAACGTAGCGCGACGAAAATGTTCTCTCTTCGAGTTTTAGAGATGATGTTCAATGGATTTTGCAGGATTTTATGTAATAGTTTCTTCTATAATTTCATTTAAAGTTCTTCAAGAATCATATTTAAAGCATTAGACAAATTACTTTTAAAGCATTTTCATGGTATATTTTTCTTTATTAATATTGCCAATTATTTTGATAGAATAAACATTTCTTCAATAATTATTATATTTATCATATGGTGGAGGAAACGTACATTTGAACTGCTCATTTACCAAATTAATTAACTCCACAAAACAAAAATATTGATATTTATTTGAAATATAAAAAGCTAAGCATTCATCAACTGTTTTAGCGCTAAAATTTTTAAAAATTCAAAAAATTGAGTTAATCGCTATTAACGGTTCATTTATTTTAAGATAATGAAAGATACAAAGAGTTAAATATTCATTTATTCTATATAATTTTACTACAGAATGGAAAATCGAGTCGAACGCCATAAGTCACCGTTGAAAAAAAATATTTGATTTGCGACGCAACGCAGGAGCCTGAAACCCTGGGAAAACTTTGGAGGATTTTATAAGAGGACGCAGACGCAATCAGCGGTCGCATCGTAGGTAGGGCGTGGTGGCAATTTTCGGGAACGCATACAGACATACAGGTTTTTCATCCTAGACAAGCTAGTGATGGTTTTAAGTCGTTCGTAATCATGTCAGCTCTATAAACAAAATTCGTACTGCATTCTATATTTGTAATATCCTCAATCTCTTATTTTCTCATATCATAACGGACTTATAATTGCATTAAAATTTTATTATTACAATATATTTTGCTGATTTTCCAATTTTCGAAAAATTGCAATTTTTTACAACTTTCTTTTAATTTAGTATGGCCTTACTAAAAAGCTCTATTTTTATATTTTAAATATAGAAGAAATTACAACTATTACTCATATAAACAAATTGTTTGAAAACTCGAGCGCGAATTAGAAGAAAATAGTCATCACTGACATTGATACGCGGGCGAAATATGTGGGTGTACGCACACGGCGCCACGCACACACATGTCCGCACGCATGCACCGGTTACACGTGTGTGTACGTGTGTCGTACCCTGCAGGATATTGGCCTAGACGCTGCGTGATTGGCCGATCGTGCAACCAGGGACAACGATGTCTGTGCAAGTCTCCTCGTGCGTGCCATTCAGTGGCGTAACTTTGGGCCTTGCGTTTTTTGGCTTTTTTAACGCATCTCCTAAGACATTATATAAAACAATTTCAAACATTGTAATCTATACCAATGTACAAACAACATTAATATATACTCAGTTTAAAAGCCATTACTAATTCATAAATAACGGAGCACCGTTAATGACCTCGCTACTGATTTCTTCTAATGACTGTCCTCGCAAAATTACACAATTTCGATTTTTCACGGTATTGAATACGAATACACAGAAGACTCTACAAAAAGGCATATATTTTCAAATATTTGTCTATGTAGAGCTTTTCTAGAACTGCTCTTACTGCTCGCTTTCGTTATCAGGGAACCACAGTTCGCAACGATAATCAGCTTCATTAAACAAACCCACTAATAGCTTTCCCATTTTCTTTTGCCATGGACGTAGAATGTTTTCCTAATCGCGCAGTTATGATATTCATTTATTGCCAAGGTTTCATTAAGAAACTAACACAAGTTGAAACTGAAACGTTCGTCCGCGTATTTCGCATCAAGAGTCATCTGTTGGTACCGATTACGCCACTGTAGCAGTCGCGCACACGCAGGCAGAGAGATAGACAGACGTGCGGATAGAGGGAGACAGAGATAGACCGACACACCAACACACGTTCAGGGCCCACCCCTATGCGAGTCGGGCCATGACCAGGCCGAGCACGTCTTCTAACGCAGAACTATCGTCAGTGGTCGCCGAGTAGGCCGTGGGAGAGGATTTCCGTTTGCGCTTCGACTTCATTCTGCTGCGGGTGTGTGCACTCGTGTCGCATCGATCGACGACGCCGTTGCCGATCGACGACGAAAACGCGTAATCGGAGGAGAGGTATCGAGCACGAATACGCAAAAGTGGCGATGAACGTATTTCGAGTTAGAAATCCGTGACAGGCGGAAAGGCAATCGAGGGTGCAGAAGAGGGAAAGAGATAGAAGAAGACCCTGAGGGGATAGAGAACAACGAAGGGGAGTAAGGGAGATAAAGAAGACTGACAAAAAAAAAAAGGACAGCGGGTAGTTTTCGACTCTCAAGAGGAAGTGCATCTATGTCTGCTGTTTACGTCCTGCAAATGTGACGCTTGAGTAGTGTTCAGAGCGCAGCGAGGATATGAGAATGAACAGAACACGAGGTTTGTTTTGATCGGGCAATTCGCGCGCGCGCGCTTGCGCCCTCGCATACCATGCAAATTCATTGAGGGGGTGGCTGCACAAGTTTTGGCTTCCCTGGACGATTTCGAAGCGTCTGCGACTGAGTGGCGAATGCGAGTGCACACGAGCCTCTTAGCGTACTTCTCGGCGGCCATTTGAACATCGGCCTATTGTGCCATCGTTTTTTGGAAAAGAAGACCGCTTAAAGTAAGTTTCCTCTTATTTCATGAAGTTACGTAATAAGTTCTTTTTTGAAGTTTCTGTAACGTGTATTATTTATTCTTTAATCAGTCCTATGGGGAATCTATGGGAGTAGAAAATTTAAGTCGTAGAACTTGTAATTTCGCATATAACAAATTTGAATCTTTTTTTATTATAGTAATTTTTTTATAAATATAAATATTAGCAATATTGTGTAAATTAATTATTGAATATGTAATTGCAATATTTCTGGTCAAGGGACTCCCTAGTTTCTGTTTATTTACGTGTTTTAACCCCCTCGTCACAGGAGAATCGATTCAACCGCTCGAACCATGACTTCCGCGTGTGCGTCGCACGCACATTGCGATGTTATGCACATGCGCACGAATGACGAAGTGTTTTACGCGTTTTCTCGGAATTAGACTAACGGTTAACTAAAGCTGAGGAGGTTTGCGCGAGTGACTCACGTCACTGAGTTAATTGTTTTCCCCGAATTCCATTCTTACCTAACAACTTATCGTTCTAAAAATCAATTACGAGTCAGTTTCTCTCCCTCAAAATTGTTAAAACGCAATTTATTAACACATTCACATTGGTTCATTTTAAAGAGATTCAAATGTGAATTATTTCATGTAATATATTAATATTTAATAATTTTATAAAATATTAAAAAAAATTGTTTTAATTTTATTTGTACTTCTTCGCTATGTAGAATTATTATTAAAAAACACGTTCTTCGTTTTTGAGAGTAGTAAAATTGATATTTCGTTTGATTTTACGTCGCGTAAAATTGAAACATGTTTAATTAAACTTTACGTCATATAGAATTGAGTATGTTTAAATCAATTTTGCGTCGTATAAACTTGTTCAATTTTAATTACATTTCTACACAATTGGAGTAGTAGATAATTTATTTGATAATTGACAGTCGTAATTACACTTAAAATTACATTTATGCTTAAACTTAGACAGAAAATAATTTTTTTAAATTTACCCTAAATTCGATCTTGACCCTAAATGACCGACCTAACCTCTTCCAGGCCTAACTCCATTGATCAGATCATCGAGAAACAATGGCCAGCACGTCACAGCAGTACTGTTTGCGTTGGAACAACCATCGTTTGAACCTGTTGACCGTGTTCGACGAGCTATTGCAGAACGAGGCATTCACTGACGTGACCCTGGCAGTGGACGGTGGCACCTCGGTCAAGTGCCACAAGATGGTCCTGGCAGCGTGTTCCTCTTATTTTCAAACCCTTTTTATCAACCTCCCATGTAAACACCCCATCGTCGTGCTGAAAGATGTCAAGTATTCAGAGATCAAGGCCATACTTGAGTACATGTATCGCGGCGAAGTAAACGTGGCGCAGGAACAGCTGGCTGGATTGTTAAAGGTCGCAGAGGTGCTGAAGGTGAAAGGCCTGGTGGAAGAAAATGGTTCACAGAGTCGTCGCGAAGAGGTCGAGACGTCGATGTCTCCACCTCCAGCAATCAGCACGAGCACGACAAGCAGTGCAGCTCATAGTAGTGGCCACGCATCGCCTCCACATTCCACTGGCAATTTGTACAATGTCTATGGAAAGTCTATAGATCGAAATCAAAGCCGTCTGCCATTACCCATGTGGCCAATCTCCAATATGCCCATCTCTCACTCTAGTTCCAGCCATCAAACGGTACCACATCCGCAACACTCCTCCATCCTAACCGGTTCCTACCACAATGGCTTCGAAACTCCATTGAAACGCAAGAAACACTCGAACACGCTCATGAACAGAGACACGCCGATTCTCAGAACGGTACTAGGTCAAGGTCATGCGGACAGCTCACAAGGAATACCTCTGCTGCACGCGGATAGCCATGAACATTTTCGGAACAACAGCAACGGCTCGTCAAATGAGAACGATAGGCGCAGCAGTACCGAAGTCGTCCATGGAGAACCGGCACATAGTCCTTATACCGATGTATCTGTAATGGACGAAGACGATAAACAACCTTCGCCGCAGTCGTATCCTCCGGACGTTAAGCCAGGTAAGGATAGTCACAAAGTCATAGTGCTGACTCCTTTCGTTGTTGGGACTTTGTTCGGTAGAAATAAAGTAAGGAAAGGAAATTCATAATTCTGCTTCAAGAAGCTGTTAGACTTTCTTAAAGGAATATTTCTTTTAAAATTTTGATGTGACTTTTTCCGGTTGGGATGGACCTTTTTTTTTATTGGGGTTGCCTTATTGAAGCATAGCTGGATGTGACTTTACAACCAGATCTCTCTTTGCCCCTTCCATTTTATGAGACTATAAAATAATAAACGTGGAAGGATTGCATCCTTATTTTGGCGAAATGGCCGTAAAAACGGCAGTACATAGTTTATACTTAATAACAAACAAAAAATTGCATTTTCTTTGCAAGTTCAATACAGTTTTTGTCTGCATTGTGTCTATGGCGCGATAAAGGAGTCCCCAAACCACCGTAAAGTAGTAAAGACAGATTCATTCTCCCTAAATTTTAGCACACTGTCAAAACTAGGCTATGCTTGAGTTAGTGGTTTCATCGTTAATATTTACTGTTGCGAAAAGTTCACGTCGAACTTTAATGTGTAGTACAGTAGCGCACGCTTAAATTCTAGTAAAGTCAGAGGTTCTAGAGTCTCAGGGGTCCTAAAGATAGGGATATTAAAATTCTCGCATAACAAGTCGACATTTTATTCTAGGAAAAAATTAGTTCAAACAGGTTTCAGTAGGTTTGACTTATACTAACCCTCGAGATAATGGGCAGTGGGCCTGGGTCGTTGAAGTTCAGTTGTAAAAATTCCAATAGAATTTAAGCGTGCACTACTATATCATATTTCGTCACTGTTTACAAAAAACTGCGCTACGTTGCGTCGCACTACATTCAATGAGCACCTAGGCTTATGTTACAACTTCAATAAGGGTCATACACTTCTAAAAAACCAGATAGATAACATATATTTTTTATCATTTTCTAGGGATCGTCAATTACGTTCCAACACAGAAACCAGAGTGGAAGCGGTACAAACAATACACGCGAAACGACATCATGTCCGCAATCGATGCGGTGCGTTCAGGTATGAGTGCTCTCCAGGCGGCACGTAAGTATGGCGTACCTTCTCGAACCCTGTACGACAAAGTGAAAAAATTGGGTATCACGACGTCACGTCCATTCAAACGTAGTTCGAACGGAAGTGGCGCCTGTTTCCCATACGGAATTGGCGGCAACGCGAACGGCAGCATCTATAGCGGCGCCTTCTCTGAGAACGAAAATGAGAATAGCAACGCGGTGATCGAAAGTCCTGCTTCGATCCTCGATACGTACAAAGAAAGAGACGGGCTCGATCGAGAAATGTTAGATATCACACGCTGCACTCCTAGCCCCGTGATACATTCCGCGAAACAACAAAGTAGCGAAGATCAGGTGGAGGATCTCTCAATGAGTCGTAAATCGGACGTTCGTGTAATAGTTCCACCAACATCGGTTATTAAAAATGAAGACGATATTGGTTCTGATTCGTGCAACCATAATTAACGTTGAGTTTTCATGTTTCAACTTTCATTATTGTTGGGATGTCATTTGAAACTCCTGACTGCAACTAGACGTACTATATCTCGGTTACAATAAAACGAAATAAATTTTAAATAATTTTAAGAATATCAGTTTAAGAGAAATCATATGCAGAAACTCGCAATGTCCTATAAAGCAGAGAATATTAATATAACTTATTTTGGGTCAATGATTGTTGTCCCATTGAGGAATGTTTGTACTTTGATGATTAACCTTATGCTTTGTGGGACACTGTGTTTAAAAAAGCAATCTAATTCAAAGAAAAATGCAACCATTTGAAATCAATGAAACGTATCAGCATTTGAGTGGTAACAATAAGCTATAGTAACGCAATGACTCAGTGCATGCATATATATGAGCCATATAAACACCAAGGTAAGGATTTTTAATATCTCCTTCTTGGTATATTTTACAGAAGACTGATTAATACGTTGTGGTGGATTCAAGAGACTGAAACATATTGAAGCTTACATTCTGAAATTTTTAAAGCTTAATGCCCATTTATCAATTGTACCTTCTTCATAAAAAAAATAATGTGGTACCATTCAACAGAAGCATTGATAATATTATTTGCAATTGTGGTCAAAACAGTAATCACATTTAAATGGGTGAAAATATTTTCGATTGTACATTTTATGAAGATTATGTTTCTTATTACCTGATATTTTGTAAATACTTAAAATATTTGAACCACATTAAGCTTTAAACATTTTCAGATTAGTGAGTACATATAGATTTCTTTTTATTATTTACTATTGTGATTTAATATGTTCACTTTCTTTTTGCAATCAACATAGTAGTACTATTAGAGTTCTAATCTCTATTAGATTAAATCGTATAAGAGGGAGAGAGATTGTATATTATTTTAACAATATTTGTTTTTCTTTTTCTTTTAAGAAAAATATCTTTGTCTTTAGCATTAAATGCTGTTGGTAAGACATGATTATATATGAGAGATATATGATCTTAGAAATGGGAACAAGAAAAAAAAGGGAAGGAGTTGTACACTTTGAAAGATTTCGTTAATGACTGAGATATTACTGTTAATTTGTTGGTAATTGTAAGATTACATTATCGTTACTGATCATGGCCCTGGGATACAGCTGCAATATTGCTCAATATTATACATATACATACAATAGAAACATAGAACAAACTACCTCATTGTACAACGAACATATTTGTTCATGTTAACATTAAGACTGATGAGCCGAACCTATGTTACCAGCTAGATAGAACCATGTTTTTTATTTTACAAACACTGATATATGTATACATGAGAGAAAAGTATATATATATATATTATATATACTATATATATACACACATACACACATATATATTATATAAGTTATAAAAAAATATATATTATGAGCAAATATAAATTTTTAATTACGATAGTTATAAGATGCAAGAGTTGCCGTTCTTTTAAACGTATTGAGATCACCGTTCAACGGTTGGATACAATGATTTATAGAAGTATGACAGAAATGAGAATTTAATATTCGAATTATATACATTCTCTAACTTTTTTATAAATCGCGGTATCCTAATTTCACGTTGTCTGCCTTTAAAAGCAACAGCCGTTGGATCGATTTATTTTTTTTTCTATTTGATGAATTACAAGCTTCGGAGTAGAAATGATCGTGCATTTATCCAAATTGAATGCGCTTGATATAGTTTTATTTAGTCAAAAGTCATCACTTTATAAGCCATTTATTTGGATGAATATACGACTAGTTTAAACAGTTCAATGTTTTTCATAATCATTGTCACAATACAATGTTCAACATGTTCAGTGCAAAGTTACATGGATCTCAGATATTTTTATATAAACAAGGATCCTCTCGACGCGGTAACAAGAACTGTGCTTATTTTTATGATGAACTGTTAACACAGTAAAGATACTGTATTCTGTCGAGATTTTTAAACTAATGCCATATTTACTATAGATCTCAGATTTTGTAAAAAGTACAAATAGTTATCAGTTTAAGGGTTTTCTGATGCCAAACCTTTATACGTATAGTGAAATTTGTTTGCATTTTGGGATTGAAATATTTCCTTGAAAAGACTGTCCACTGTTTTTATTTTTATTCATGCTCCAGACAAATTTCACTGTATTAGTAACAGGATACTCTTTCATAAGTACAAACCAAAGCTGCCTTGAAACTATTTTATCTTAATATATAGGGCATTCCATAGAAGTGTTTTAAATCATTTTTAAATAGTGATAAATAGTATGAGACAATGACTTTGAACTTCACATAGTCTTCTTCTACTATATTCAATTCATTCTATTTAATAGTCCAAATCAGAGTAGAAGATTATAGAATACCTTTGAGCAAATTGTATCAACACATATTTAATTACAAGAACAATTATTTTTTGAGACTTACATGAAGTTCAAATTCTTGTAGTATTATAATAGAACGTTTAACCTTGTACCTGTGCATTAATTGAAATGCAAACGTAAAATAGAAGAATATGTCCACAAAAACGACTGACTATAAATGGTGTGGATGTAGCACCATATAGCAATAAACAAAGAAATAGTAAAATATACATAGTAGTAGTCAAAGAAAAGTTAGAAGAATACTGTAAATTGCAAGTTTAAATAGAACAAAGGAATAGTTAAAAGTTACATGTGTCTAAAAAACATAATAGTTCAATTAAAAGAATATTTACATATTTATTGCATAATAACTAAAAGTCTGAATATGTGCTTGTTGATATTGTAAAACCACATTAAAACTCTGTGTTCAAAACAAATAGAAAAATTATAGTTCTAATTTTAAGAAAAATGAAAAAATCAATACAATATAGAACTACGTATTTCAAAAACGTGCTTGATAACATATCAGCATTTGAAATCCGCGCTCGAAGATGTCCTTTATATTCTAACGCGAGGTTCATTCTATCTGTTTTTAAAAATCACTGTCGGCATAAAAACAGAAAAGTTCATATCAAAAGTGAAAATGAGTGTTGCAAAGAATCTATTTTGGACGACTTTGGCGAGAAGAAAACGATGTCCGGTTCTGAGAAGCAAGGGTTCGATATATGTAATTCGTATACTAAATCTTAATTTCGATTTTAATTACTGCGTGGACGCAATCTTCGATGCCTTATGGGAAAAATAGAATTTTAAATATATTAGGTAATTAATTAGAACTGTAAATATAATCATGAGCGAAGGAAAACAAAAAGTTGCCTTTTATCGTATTGTAAATTTAGCGTCGTATTATTTCTTAAGACTGATTTTTACTACGTTGAAAATTCGCACGTATATACATGTGCACACAATATATATACATGTATACATACACACAGAAAATCGCACTTTTAATTAACCGTAAGTTTCTATGTTTCACACTTACCATCATCAAATTTACGGGTATATTATTCCCCCATTTCCACTATGTGGGATGGACGTTATTGTAATTGTACAAGTTTGTTACGAAATATATTATCCCGATAAATTTGTCTGCGATTTTTGCGATACCCTGTACGTCTCTACATGTAAGTTGATAAAGTTTCTGAAATAAACCGGTGATGATGAATCGTTAAAAATTCTCTATTAATTTTTTAAGGCGGTATTCTCACTCGGAGAATTAAAAAAACGATTTCTTTTTTATTTTATTTTCAAAAATAATACTATTAGTGCTAGATGAAGGGAATAATTGTAGACAGGAATTTGGGGGAGGGGGCTATAACCCTAGGCCTCACCCTTTAAGGAATCTCACTTTTTCATATAGTAATTTTGCAAATACTTAAGAAAAAAATTATTTTCAATTTATTACTGTTTTTCTTCAAAAGTTACAGTTATTTTTTTTATTTCTTCTAGACAGATATAGCCTTTTAACGTCAAACTAGCAAGATACATGAAATGATGTTTTTAAATTTATTTTGAAGGTTTGGAGTTAACTTTGGTCCAAGGATTGAGAATAGTTATACTTTATAAAATCCTTTCAAAAGGTAAGGAACATTTTAGCAATTTAATCGTGCCCAGGCCCGCGCCTTACAAAATTTTAAACCGATCCTAAAAACCGTTTAAAGTTCCAAAAAACAATTCTTTCTTTTCTTACATATTTGCATGGACTAATATTTTCAGAATATTTTAAAACAAATCCCGTGAAAAGATTCAAAAAATTTGCGAAGTTATAAAGTTTTGAATGTAGCGCTTTTTTCCAAATTGATCCAAAATAAATTGATGAACCTTTTTCAAATTTTACACACAATCTAAGTATTCCTTTACCGTGTAAACTAAACTTATGTCAATATCTACAGTAGTCAAATTCAAGTAAGTTGAGTAATCTGAACGTGCCTTAAATTCACATTAGTTGCACTTGAACATAATGATACGTATTGAGTATTCTTCACTCGTGCAGTCGTACGTTGCAATTACCGTAAAGTGGTACTCCTCGTATTGGATCGATATCTTAATTACGAGATTGAAGTTAAGCTGACGATAGTATTGACGAATTTATTAATTTCTTTCATCCAATATGAAGAATTCTCAATTATGCAATAAGTTTTTAAAAATTGTGAAATAGTTTAAGGGCTTAATCTGTTACGGTCCAGAGTTTCATAAATGCATCATTATTGAAAAATTATGCATCCTAGATTGTGTATCTTATACATTATTTTACCAAGACAAAAAAACATTTTATAATAATAGCCATTATTAGACGCCCAGTAAAAGAAGATCTAGAAAAAAAGTCTTTGACTTTTAGAAAATTGATGTTGTAATGTTGTAAATACTTTAATTTTTTTCAATTTTCAAAACGTGTTGTAGAATCTAAATTAGAAAGGAGAAATAATGACGAAAAAATATTAAATTTGTCTTTGGGATTCCCTTCCATAACAATGACACGAAGAAACAGAATTCAATAATCTAAATTCATAAAAAAAGAAAGAAAATAGCGAATGAAATGTTGCGTTTACGCAACTTTGGGTCTTAATGGGCTAAATTTCCTTCAAATATTTTTCTTGAAAATAGTATTTCAAAATTGAATACATGTTTTCGTCATACATCGTTGCAGAATTATAGCCGATAGCTGTTCGTTGAACTTATAGGACTTCTCGTTTGTGTTTTAAGCGATTCTTTTTTTTCGTGTAGTCGTCACGATGTCAGAGTCAGTGCAGCAATATCGCCGTGGGGAAGAATTTCAATTAGGCCACGGGAACAGACAGCCGTGAGTACACAGTAAAAAGGACGCAAAGAACTAATTTTACATTATAATTTGATCCGAACAGGCGAAGGGACAATTTAATTTGATGAATTAGTAATGGTTCACTTGTTTTATAAAAACAGCTTTCATGTTTGCGAATGTAAGAATTTGTTAAGAAATATTTTATACGACTACCGTTTTAGGATATTGAAACATGAAACTTCATTAAGCTATTATAAGTTCTAAATTTTTCTTAATCGTTATATTGGAAGATTTTTTATTTTATTTTAATTGGGTTTTTCTTTATTTTTAATATTAAAAAGAGTTTTAAATAATTCTCTTTTAATAATTTTAGTAATTCCTTCAAGAGCATTCATAACATCGAAACAGTTCTATATAACAAAAGAAACCATGATCACTCTTGGAATAACAAAATTTAATAAAGTATCCTTGAATATTAATCTCAAATGTACATTAATCGTCTCAACTTTTAAACTGTAATCAGTTCTACTGACCTATACGATTTTAATTCCCACCTACAGTAGAAAGGTAAGAGAAAGACGAGGAATATGTATCTTTCGTAATTTTCTATTTTATAACATATTTGTTCGTGAAAATTGGGACTACAGAATTATTCAATTCTAAAGATCATAAAGTTTAAAATATCTCTATAACATAACGTTAAAAATTGAATAAAAACGAGAGTATCCACTATACAAAAACAAAGCAAAGAATATCATTAAATTTTATTACGAACAGAAAAAAGTGGATTCGAACTTTTGAATAAATTATGTACAAAATAATAGCTAAAACGAAAGACCAAGACTTTATGATTGTAAGTCATAATAGTATTTCACAATTCTGACTCAACGATTTCACGATGAGACGTTGTCTCATGCATAAGAAGTAAGTTAAAACAAAGTATCTGACTATTAACAAAATACGTATATTTTCTTCTATTTAATAATAATAAAAGTGGAAATTTCTTATTTTGTTCAATATTCTGCAGTGGCAAAACTATAAAAAAAAAGAAATACTTTAAAGCAATTATTATTTTATTGATCATTCGTTTCGCAATATCCGATAAAATCATAAATTTGTTTATGAACGATACACTTAAATTCATTGAATCCTATTTTTTACTGCTACATAAATTAAACTATTAAAAAAATTTAAATTCTCTGTTTTTCTCATTCTTCACTTTAGTTTAAAAACAAATTTCTCTCTACTTCTTATAGGGCATAGGATAAAAGAGTATGTACCTAATATGATTCATGTTCCTCATATAACCACTCATAATATCTTGCGAAGTAAGCATTCAAATTTATTGCTCATAAACTAAATTAGACATATTGTATAACATATTGATATAACAAAAGGGATATTGTAATTGCAATGTCATAGGATGAACAATTAGTGAAGGAGAAATATTTCAGTGAATCTAATCAGATATACAAATTTTTGAATTCCAATTAAAAGTCTGTAGATTTCAATAGTATTAACCTATCCTACATGAAATGCAAATAATAATTCTTTTTGTTTATATATATATATAAAAAAAAAAAAAAAAAAAAAAAAAATTAACAATGACTTAACTTTTGCTAAGCCGTATTAGGTACCGTTAGCGTACATCAGAAAGTCAACTTTGACCAATTTCCCAGAATTAAACAAAAAAAAGTTACAAGAGAGGAACACAAAAAAAGAAAAGAAAAAGCCATAAAAGAGGGGCGCAAACGGTATCATGTAAAGACATCGATAGGTAACAAAGGCGACCAGGAGTCGACCACAAATCCGGCGAGACGCGTCGCATTAACCCAGGTCAGTACGCCCGCTCTGGTCATTCTATACTCTATAGCTTCCATCCCTCTAATAAGTCTCATTCCAAGCTACGCGCACCGACAGAATAATTATGGGCTTGCGCAGATCGCTCGATGGAAAGTGGGGGTGAACGGGTGGCTAAGGAGAAATAAAGCCCCGGAGCCCAGCCGGTGAATGCGGTGGATAGCGAAATTCCTCTGGCACGTTTCGCGTTCTGTTCCCAGGAAGTCGAGGTGCACGTCCGTTCGAGGCTTTCGTGACGTCTCGTCCCGTCGTCTTCCGGTGAGTTGTCAACTTTTGCTGAAGATTTAGCGATAGACAAACCGTCCCTATATACCATTGCTTTTCAGGACACGCTGGAACATTGGCAGCCGCTCGCAACGTTTTCCTGGATGCTGAGGCATGCGCCCTAAAAACACTGGAATTGATGTATTGCAGAGCGCAGGTACAAATCAGATCGTTTCTCGCGCGTGTATGCGTTGTCGTTAGATTTTTGTTGGAATTTGCATGCCTCGAACCCGCTTTTGCCGCTTCTCTTCTTCCAGGCGCTCTCGTGATCCGTCAGGCTTTCTGCTACCCAACGACGTCCGGGAAATTTAAATTTTTTAAACGAACGATAGGCTTTGGAGATCCTGGACCCCGTTTGGAGGCTCAGAAATTCTTAGATTGATTTCTAAACGGGTTCATCTTGTAGAAATTTTATGGTATAATTAAACTGCGGATTTTTATGCAATTTCGTATCTTTATAAACATGGTTAAAGAAATGGAACCTAAATAAAAGTTTGTTTCATCTTTCAAATACTATATTTTGAACTCTATTTTTTATATTTTCTATATTTTTTAATTTTATACGCATTCTGTACCTTTTTTTGTACATTGTAATTTTTCATAAATGTATACAAATCTGCAGTCTAGTTATAATTTGAGTTTCGAAAAAAATACGTTGCAGGTGATGGATGTCGAAAGTAATGATATGTAGAGTTGAGTCAATTTTACTTTGAATAATAAATTTGTAAAATTTGTTCGTGAACGATGAATAACGATTTGATTTGATGAAAAATTCGTTATTTACGAATCCATCTGTAGCATTAGTCATTTAGATATGGAAATCTGAGGAGTACTATGAGAGAAGACGAATACTTATGCGATAATAGTCGGTTATTGATAATAGAATTGTTTAGATCTGGTTATTACAAAAAAGAATACAACTTGTTTATTTTCAAACGAAGTATCATTTTCAGTAGTCTTTCATTTAACATATTAGAAAATTAAACCTAAAATTTTTAGGATTTAGATTGTAGAGTATTTTTCGATGAAAGCTTCATATTTGAAAAATATTATAGTTTGTCCACAATTCAAACAGCAGAGAATATGTTAATTTATTTCAAATCTATTCGTAAATTAATAATAATGTTATGCATAAAGTATTTTCATGTTTTATACGTTTCATTTGTACAAGTACTCAACCTTTCTTTCAATCATATTACCAGACAATTACTATACATATACACTAAACAAATACACTTTTCTATAATTATTATAATTCTAAATATTTAAAATTCAGTAGTGAAAACAGTCAGATTTTTTTGGTTACCCCTCGTAATAAACACTCAAACAATCGCCCAAATTACAAAATAATGCATTAAAATTCATTGCGCGAAATTATACTTTACTTCTTATTTTGGTTCAAAGCGTAGTCGAATAATATCAAACGTTAATAGATATACATTTCTTTACAATTAAATTAAAAATCAAATCTGTACATCTCAGTTAAAATGGACTGTGGTGACATAAACAGATATAAAATGAAAATCGAACATTTATTGAAATTCGTATAATTGAACTGACCTTTAAATAGATTATTGATATTTGATTTCACTATTGAAAAACTTTTTATTTTTATCGTTGTAGATCTGCATTTATTACTTGCTGTGGACAGCGACGCTAAGTCCGAAATTTACATTACAACAAGAAACTACCACTGCGAAAAATTGGGATTGTCCTACAGAATGCATTTGCCTTTCGCCGAAACAGGTAATTATTACTAATTATTATTAGCTTATAGCTAGGTCGACACACATCCAAATACGACCGTCTAAGGGTTAAAAAGAGAGGAAAAGAACACTTATATCTGATAAAAAGACAATTTCATTAGAGCACCTAGAACTATCGACAAGTCATTATCGTCGCAGGCATAGTGCCAAAATTCGATCTTGGATTGATCAGCAATTAATGAAGAGTAAGGTTGAGAGATTGGTCTTTGATTAATTAAATTTAAACTGAGGACTACTTTGTAGTACATGCATATTGAAGCATTCCACGCCTTGGAGGAATTTTAATACCACAAAAATATTTATGCAATAAGATTCAGAGGATTAAGTGAATTTAGGAATCTTACAGAATCGATTGAATATTTATAATTTAAAATTTATTCCCTATGTACATCTGGTTTATTCTCAAATATTGTATACTTTTTAGAGAAAGTTCAAGTACCTAATATATAAGCCATATTATCATGTATCCTATAATTAGTACATGCTATGTCAATATGGTTGTGCCACAAAACGACAGTTGAAATATTATCCATATTTCCAATAACAAGGACCAGTAACATAATGAATTATATGTGCAGGTTCTGTGCAATACAGGTGGGCTAAAAGACATTCCCACCCAGAAGCTCCCACAGACAGTAGAGGAGCTCTCTTTGACGAAGAACAACTTCCCAATAATAAAAACCGATGCGTTCAGTGGTCTAAGAGTCTTAAGGAAACTGACGATGGATGGTAACAATATCTCGACAATACGTCCTTTCGCGTTTCGTGGCCTAAGTCGATTACGTGAACTCTCCATTCAACACACACCCCTTCCACACATCGAAAAATTCTCGTTCGCCGCTCTACAAAACGTATCAGTATTACTGCTGGCGAACAACAAAATACGGTACATTGAAGGCTACTCTTTCGCTGGGACGTCGAATATACGAGTGATTTTACTGAGCAACAATCCACTGCTCAGAATCCAAAGCAATGCATTCTCAGGCTTAACGAACGTAATTCGCCTGATTTTCCCATCAGGGATCAGGACCATCGAACCAAAAGCATTCGATGGTCTTCAGCACGTTGGCCTCCTTAAACTGACCTACATGGACCTGTCTTCCCTCCAAGCCGACACATTCCGCGGTTTGTCTTATGTACACTCATTGAACATTCAGGAAAGCGACCTGGGCATCATCGAGAAGGATGCTTTCACTGGGCTTACTCACGTGGATCGATTAAATATATTGAATAACAAGATCGATCTTATCGAAAGGCTGTATCTGAGGTACGAAAACCACATTGAGATGTTGAGATTTCACGGGAACCATGTGTTAGAGGCACCTCGCCATGCTAAAGATATCAATCTTGAAGTTATTTCTATCAGTGCTATCGACAATCACTTTCCATGTGATTGTCAGGCTCACAATGTGCTGGAGAGCGACTTCGTAAATGGCAGTGTCAACGAGTTTCAGGAAAACAATTACTGTATTTCGCCTATAGAGTACAATGGGAAACCCATGAACCTTGTAGATTTCGATCTAATTGCTAGGTGTCACGATAATGTTGTACAGGACAATTTGGGCTCTGGTGTCGTTGGAATCTTTACACTGCCGACGACTCTGTTTCTCTTTCTTCTATTTTTTATGAATTTCTTTCAGTAAGTCTAGATTTATTACAAAAACTCCTATTATATCATTATAGTTTTGAATTTTTAAAAAGTGCTTGAATTACTTTTCATAATTGATTCATAATTGGTTGCTTGTTCTTATTGTAGATATTTCAATTACTTAGATTAGTATCCTTTATAGATTATTAAATGGGAAAAATAATCAATTGTTGATATTGATGATATATTTAATATAAGTATAGTGTTTTAACTGGCATCAATGAATCCAATAACATAGGTGAAAGGACTTCCGCTGAAATATGATTTAAATTGTTACTACTTAAATAATTTTTTAAAAGTATAGTGAAGATTTTTATATCTTAATTCTTATCTCTCATTTAAATGTTTTGTATAAATGAAATAGTGCGCTAACTTAATTTTGAATGTTATTTTAGTTAAATAAAAAAGATAATAACTGCGTGAATAGTCATCCACAGTGTTGTAGCCAATAAAATATAATCAATAACATTTCTTTTATTATAATAAGCGGCAATAAGTAAAATAGATTGTTAAACTAATGCAAAAGAAAATACAGCCAAGCTTAAATTTAAGAGAGATAATAAATTTCACGTGGCTGACTATTACTGCAGCACTGCTTTATGAAACAATTATTAAAAATTCTGATATTTACTATATTCAATTATTATAACTCGCACAATCTTAAGCATGCGACTACGAGCTTTAAACTGACCCGTATAATTGGGTCAGTAAACCTGCAACCATTTCAAATTTATTCTGTAAATTAGGGGTGATTGCAAACGAGTGACCTGTTCACATTTGCTACTTCATATCATCGTTAACCTTTTGCATCGTTCATATATTTCTATGCATTATTTATTCATTTAATAACTTTAGTTTGTAAATGATCTTAATATATATACAATTAATATTGAGTACAATAGTTTTTTCGTGTTTATTTAAATGAATGAAGCAAAAGGTTAATAACGAGATTCAACAAAATTCTCGTCAACGATAATGAAAGTATATAGAAATTAAGGTATAATAAAGTTCAATTTGTATAAGAATCCTTCATCAAAGGAACAACATACGCGCGATTTGAACTAGTGATGATTTTATGCTTGATCTTAAGAGAAGTTAACTCTTATACTAAAATAATAGTGATTGATTGATTGATTATGTTAAAATTCCTAATACTTTTATTTAAATACTCATGCTTTTTTAAATCATCAAATTAACAAATATAATTAAAAAGTGACTATAATATTTTTTCTAAACTTTAAAATACTTAATATACAGAACTTTTTAATTCAACGACTCTATTAAATATTTTTAAGTAAATTAGAAATAATTTAGTTTTTTAAGTGTTGATTAGTTATATAATTGTTCAATACAGAGTGCTAGACAGGAGATAGAAATTGTAAAGGGTAATCCTACATTTTAAATTAAGAAAACCAACAATAACGAAATTGCATTTGAAGATCGTTTTTAAGATAGTAGTCATTGGAGAAACGTCTAAAATGAAACTTACTTCCTAAAAATAATCCACTTATAGAAAAGCCCGCTTTAATATCCGGATTTTTGCCCAATTTAGGAGTTTCTTCAATAATTAATATTTTAAAAACGAAGCTCGAAGCAATTTCATTATCGTTGATTTTGGTTTATTTTAGAATATAGAATAACCTTTTAAAATTTATGATACCTATTATCAAACACTTTGTATAGAACATATAGCATAGTCTTACTTGTATAAAAATCACTCTCACGAAGTCATATTTGTTAGGTTTATGGATATTTAAATCTAACAAGTTTATAAAATTTCCTTAATGAATAACGAGCAGTAGCTTTCACAAATTCATCTTCCTTGACGGTTTCTGTTTCTATAAAGGTTCATTTCTTGGCCTACTTTTTTAATATTACATATCAATTCTTCAATGTATGTCACGAAAAAGTTTTAAAATTATATGTAAGAATTTTTGAAATTTATGCTCTGAAGCTTCCAATTATTTACAAATACAGAACTAGATGTATGATTCGACTGAGAATCGGAAGGCGGTACTGTGCTTTGAATTATGAGAAAAAAGCAAAAGGGAGACAATGTTTCCCTTGCCACTTGTACTGTAAAATCTGCGTGGCCTTCGGTCAGCATAGTAACCGAGGACCAAACTAGCTTATATTTTTTACCAACATCTACCATACAATGTATAACGAAAACAATAATTAGACACTGTAACCTTTTATTGTAGCTAGAACAATCTGTCATTTAATAAACAATAAAAAAAATGATTTATGAGCATCCTCTAACAAAACTGACTGAGTATTTAAATAAAGATTATGTAGATGAGAATTACTAAAGCTTGGAACAACGTACTCTTTATTGCAGTTAGAGCACTTTCTGTTTTTACACTAAATCTTAATTAATTATATAAAACTTTACTTCAATGGAACTGTCTTTGGTGGTGGTGGTGCTGCCACTTCTCCCAGCATTTCCATGTAAAGGTTCTGGAATTTGTATGGTCTGATCTCCCAAGGTATTTGTATTTCCATTTCAATTGGTGTTATACCTAAATCCTCCAAGGTTGGTAAACTTGGTAGTACTTTGTCGCTAACATGTTGCTATAAAAATGTAAATATTTATTTTTCAAATTGATAAACAAAAGTAACATCAATCAATAAATGTTAACAGTGCTCTTACTTTTTCTAAAATCTCCCACGTTAAACTAACAGCAGGAAATGCTGAATAAATCATCTCATTGAAAGAGACTTTCAGTTGAAATAGCGGATCATATTTTATATGTGATATCGGGTAAGTCGCATCCTTTATTCCATGACTTGCAAGATTATAGAACCATTTGACCAATTCACTTAACTTGTATCGCTTTGGTCTGGAATAAACAAAACCATTTTGTTATCTGACAGTTTATAAAATATCACTAAGTGTGCTTAACTTACCCAACAAACTGGTATGTTTTACCAGCAGTACGTGGATTTGTTGCAATAGCAACTAAACCAGCAGCTACATCAGAAACATGTACTGGCTGTTTTTCAGTTTTTTCTCCTTTTTCCCATAATGGTAATAGTCTATAAAAATTATATAGAGCAATAAAGTAATAAACTATGAAGAATTTTAATCAAATACATTACATGTTAGATCGTCTCCATGAATTCATGTAATGAGTAATAAAGTGATCCTCCTGTCCATATACAACTGATGGTCTAACAATAGTAGCTTCTGGAAATTCTTCTCTAACTGCACATTCTCCTTGCCATTTTGTTTTAAGAATTTCAGAACCCTTCTCCAACATCAAAGGCTTGAAAAATAAATGGAATGTTCAGAATATGAATTATTATCTTTATAATTCTGAATATCAATGTAGTTTAACTAATCTACAACTTACTTTAGGATGTGCTTCTGCATTCAAACATGATACATGAATAAAGCGTTCCACATTGCACTCCTTAGCAAGTTTTGCCAATCTCCTAGCTCCATCCACATGTACTTGATAAAAATCGTAGTTCCTAGTTGTATGGTCTTTGCCGACTAAATTGATGACAACATTAGAATATTTGATACACTTAATTATGGATTCCTCATCTCTCAAATCCCAAGGATGAAACAAAACTTGTCCAAGGTCTCCACATAACTTAAGGGGTAAAACATCGTATCGGTCGCATCTATGTGGAAGAATCAGCTGCAAGAAAACAGTTATTTATGTAACTCTAGCAGAAGTTAGAGAAGTTATTTCACATGAAATTGGATTAATGTTCGTACTTAATATAGTAAGCTACTTGCCTGTGTACCAATCTTCCCAAAACGGTTACACACATACTGTCCTATGAAGCCATTGCCACCAAAAATTGTGCATACTATCCCATTGAAAGAACTGCGACCACCAGTTCCCCTCTTCAAGCTGGCTGTGGTTGGATTTTTGATAATTATAGGTTTATTGGAGTAGTCGCGGCTCTGTATTGCGTACGTTGCAGCACATACATTTTGATTTTCTGTATCATAAAATATAGTCCATTATTATTATCATCACATTATATAATTACAAGGATCATCTGCATGGTTATGGAACAACTATTTGGTTATAGGATTAAACCACGTTAAGATCCTTCATGGATTACCATTGTTGATAGCACATCAAGGTAAGATGATGAACGAGTGGGATTAGGAAACTTACTCGCTGCTCGTACTGCAGTTTTTGGAATCCAAGCCGCCATGTCTACGACATCTAGCAGACGCAGACTCTTCAAATCTACTGATGACAAGAGGTGAGTTCATTTATACCTTCGTAAACTTAAGCTTGCATAGGACATTTCATGAACACACTTAAATATTTAAAATACTTGATGGAAAATATCTGAATATTTTTGTAATATCTCTAGTGTTCAATATATATAAATTAAATATACAAATTTTAGCTTTCAATTGCTTAAAATAAATTCATCAATTTGAAGAAAAATAATCTTTCATATTTAAATGTATTTTTTAAATATGTAAAATTGAAAACAATAATTTTCAGATAAGTAGAGATGTGTAGAGGACAATATGTAGGTCATTTACAATTTCTTGAAATGATAATATATGTAAATAATATTTTCTATAAATTTAGCGTAGAATTTCTATAGATAATTATTTAAATGTTTAAATGCCCTGAAAAATTATTATTTTCAATTTGACGTAATTTTACGAAACTATCGACACAGTAACCAATTAGGTGTAGTCACAAGAGCATGAGACCAATCATTTCGTACAACTAATCTGATTAGTAGCTAAAAATGTTGTATTCATGAGTGGGAATAGTGAAAGATACTTTCGCGCCACATGTGATCAGTTTGAATGGGGAAATACATGTAGGAATAGAATTTCTCCACCATTATTCAAAAAAGACATAGGATCTGAAATAAAGGTAAATAATATTTATTCGATTATTCCTTTTTCTTTCTTTCGTTACCCGTATTATTACAATATTTGAAGAATATATAATAATAAAGTATCCATGAATAAGTTACTCCTATAGCGCAATATATCGACGTAAAAGCTAGCGGTAAAAATGGTAGTTTATCAACGAATATTAACTTATGGAATATGGTTTCATATAGTGTTAACAGTGGCAGGCAAACGACATATGCTTGCTCATGGAAATAAAGTAAACGTTGCTTGAACTTTTGAGACAGAACCATAAATGATGCGACCATATAAGTCAGAAGTAACAGTATTTTCAATGGAATTAAATTGTTTGGATAAAGTAAGGGTAATAGAGCAGTGTGTCCAGTACTGCTCAGAATTAAAAATATTCTAGCATCATCTTTGTTGCTCACAGCCAAAATACTGAAACATATAAAATAAATTCTAGATTACTCTATTTTTTAGTGATCTACTTTAATTATTTTAGTTTAATTTTCTTACCATAATGGAATAGTTGCAGTCAATATAGCTTTTTCATGTACATGCCAACCAAACATGAATGAACATAAAGCACAAAGGACTAAGCATCGTACAAACTGTCTTGGATTGCGATTACAATTTTCTTTTATAAATAAGCAGTATAATGCAGGCTGCAATGTATATAAAGTTAAATATATCTCTGGTATTCAGTATCAAACACTGAATAATATTTATAAAACTTACAGTTATTGAAAGGAGAGTTAATAAAAACGTTATATGGGGTGTGGGTGTTGGTAATATTACAAATGATTGTTCTTGCACTAGACCACCAGTCATTACTGCTGATTTTATAGATTTCAACCAACCTAGTTGTTTTAAAATTATTGACGCCACTTTATCCATGCCTATGTATAATGCCCAAGCATTTGCAGCCCAATACGCATGTACTAAACCTCTTTTAAATGGAAACAGTCGTGATAAGACCTAAAATAATTATAATTAATAACAGAAAAATTACGTGCAATGTGTTGTTATATTACCTGTGGTAACTGAGAAATAAATGGACCAAATGATACACATAAAGTAAATATAACAATGCTACTAAGCATAACTAGACGCTTAAAAAACTGGTTGTTATTCATACAGTATGATTTCAATAACCAGATTATAAAAACTGGTGCCACATACAAATAAATATGCTTCAAGTTTAATAATAAAGCAAACCATAATGTTCCTTGTAAGATGGAAATCTGAAAAACAGTTTGTTTAGTTTTAATATAAAATAGGGTAACTTATATCATAACATTCTCTACATTACCTCATTGTTTACTTTAGAGACGTTTGCAATGGCAAATAACAAAATACCAAGTAAAAATCCATTATATTGGAAATGTATATGATCCACTACCAATAATCCCATGTTGCACAACGATAAAACCACAAAAATAGCATAACTGTCGAAAGAAGTGCAAAATACTTTTCCAGCTCTGCAATATAAACAATAAAATAAAATACATAAGTATTAGATGACATAATTAAGTGTAAAACATAGTATCAATAAATTTGTAATAACTTACTCTCTCACTCCATAAGCAAATAATAAATCTAGAACTATAACAGTGCCTCTTTGGAAAAAAACAGTCTCTGATGATGCATAATTAAAATTTTCCACTTTGAGCATCTTGGGATCAAACAGTGCAGCTATATGACTGAGTAAATACTCGAACCATGCAAATAGTGGTGGATAATCTAGAGTCCATTGCGATTTAGCAGTAACATACCATTCTTCAAGTGGTAAATTATGTGTTATAGCAAGCCAGTTGCGATGAACTTCAAAATCTGTGGAATGACTAACAGTCAAGAAAGTTATACAAAATATATATAAAATAATTATTAACTTCTGTAATATATATAACCTCCAATTTAAGATAACGTGTAGTCTTAAAATAAATACAAACAGTATTTTTAAATATGTAAAGCAACGTACTATGTAGGAATTAAAAGTACTTTAAGGCACGTTACGAGAATAAATACGCGTAAAAGAATACTATTTTCGTTCCATTTTGTTTTTTCCTTCAATTCTTTCGATTTCGAGATATTTTTATTATGTACGATGCTCATTTTTCCAATTATATTTTACACATTCTACACATGCCCGAAAAACTACAAACGGTTATCTAGTTTGTTTCGCCAATGCGGCTTGCAGCTTTGTTGACACTTTAACACTGATACTCTATCTCTCTTTACTCTACTGACTGAACTGAATCCATTTGTTCTCATTTTGTCTTTGTCTAATACTTAATTGAATTTTCAATTAGATCAGTATTCTAAATATAGGTGTAATAAGGATGAAATAATCGATGGAACCGTTTTCTACAAAAAATAGTTTTATTATCATTTAATTTATAACATTAGCGCGTTATTAAATATCAGTTTTCCTTAATTTTGTTATTTTACAATGCAACTTGCATACAAAAGTAAAACTTTGTTGTCTTCGTTATGCTCATTCAATCCTTTGAGTGCCAAATCAAGTAAAGCTAAATCAGCCAAGCATGAAAAAACAGTAGTAATTTATAATTTGTTATTACACTTTACGAATTGTGTTAAACTATTGTATAATCATTAAAAAAATTCGGTATTTATTTACAACATAAATATATAGAGTAAAGTAGACGGCAGTTTAAAGCAAATTATATGCAATTTGGCACTAAAAGGAATCAGAGAACTTTTTTTGTAATACTTTACCCCATTTCCCCCCTCAAACCTTCGTGCAACTACAAGAAACATCTTTCGTCGAACTATCAATGTAATATATACATCAGTCTGACGCTGTGATCAAGGATTGCGCGTCTAATAAGCTCTCAGTAGCAAGAATAGAGCTGTTCATGATAGGAGTGCTCACTGCATTCTCAGATTTTTTGTTCGAGAACGGATAAAAGCTGTCGATGTTCATCTGAACGGAATAACTGTTTGTCTTGCCGATTGGCGATCCACAGTTCCCGTTTATGTTTATCTTCAGCTGATTAACATCGTTTCTTAACAGTCTCGCGTAGAGTTCTATGTGATTTTGTCCACCGTTACGGATTTCCAAAGTAGGTATCCAACGGAAGTAACACTGAGCCCAAAGTTCTAAGTTCATGAGATTATACACAGGCTTTATTATGCTCTTTTCTCTGGCATCTACATCACGTGGGTTGTACAAAGGATTATAGAACAACAAAATATCCTGTTCGCTAAACTGTTCCCTCCAATCCCAAACACTCCGAAGAATAAGAGGTTTATGTGGATCCTGAAAAATATTCTTTCGTTAATTACATTATCATTTAACGAAAACAATAAAATTTCAAAAGGCTTACTGTAACTGCTGCTGCTCGATCTTTTTCACAGTTAAAAATGAATGTATCAAAAATCGAAACGTGGGCAGCATCCCATAAAGTTGTTAGATACGTTTCCGTGAATTCCAATTCCGCAGGAAATTGTTGACTTAATTGCCAGACACAATCGAGGTACAAAAGAAATACTGGAGACTATTGTAACAAAGAAATTTTAATGTATTGTTCAATAACAAATTTGATAATGTAAAAAAGGTAATGTACCTTCTCCGAATTTCTTTTTGCAATGTAACCTAATCTATCGCAAAATGGATGCCCTCCAGCAACCCATTCCTTTTGTAAAAGTGATTGGAACCCATTTATTGTTCGAAAGTAAGGATCTAGTAATAATTGGACTAAGCTCGATATAATACAACATATATCTGTGCCCGCACCTTCTGCAAATCAAGTTTTTAAACATAATGAACAAATTACATGTGTTTATTTCCAAAAAATTACCTTGTAAGATAACAGAAGATCCTAAATGAAGATGCTCGCACGCTTCTACAGCCTTTTGTAAACAATATGATACATACTTCAACCATTTCGTATTTTCTACTAAAGAATAAAAGTTATTATCCTGTAGCCAGAACTGCCTAATATTTTCTGAAATAAACGAACATTATAAAAATACAGAACGTTTTTAATTTGGAATTATTTATAGATATAAAATTCACCTGGAGAGCACAGACTGGCAAATTTTGAGAAAGCTCTTTTAATTAACTTTACATTAACTTGTTTATTTAATTCTAAAACGACAGGTGGCATTTTCTGAGGATGGCTTTTGCGAACATTTTCAAACATAATGTTCTCTTGCATTCTGTTGGTAACCAATGGTGAAAGCTCAGACATTTTTACTAATGCTGCACCATGAGTACTTGACCAAGACCAAACTGGTGGACGGTTACCTTGGAAGTGTTTAGCTGCATCCATCAATTGACTGTCAGTAATACATGCTGGTGCGATTATATATCGCGATAAACTACAAGATAATGTACTTTTTATTACGCTACCTAAGATATAAACGAAAATGTTATCATACACAGTATTTACCTACGACAAAGCTTGAAATCTACATTAGCAGTAGATAGCCTCCAAAACTTCCTAATTTCTTCGTTAGTCATAGTTCGTTCTAATTCATTATGCCAATCTGAAATATCTCTAAATAAGCGGACAGCCTTGTCGAGACTGCTGTAATAAGGTTCTCTGAAACAAGAAAGTACAAAAGATAAGTTAATTACACAGTTTCTTAGTACCACCTGATAATTGTTGTAAATATTTTACGTAAATTATTCAAAATATTAACCTGTAGTCATAACCAAATAGTAATTGATGTCGGCTAGGAAAAGCATGATGTAACAATGCTGTTAAAAAATGTATTACCTCTTTCACAGGTGAAAATTTAAAAGAAAATGACCATGTTCTTAAATTCTAAAATCCAAAACATATAATGTATTATATACTTTCAGTTATTACCTGCACTTATATTATTAATAATAGAATATATAAATAATTACTTTACAAATAATAAATATCCCTTTCACTTTGGATGGTATGGTATTTCCAGGTACCAGTCTTCTCTTCTTATCACCTACTGTTATATAAATATCTTCAATATTTGTCAAACATGTGTCCATGTACCCATAAAGATGATTTTGTTGACGAACAACATCCTGTAATTAAAATGTTATAGACGGAGGAAAATTTAATATTTTCATAATTTACTTACTTCTCCATTTGTATCATCAGTTGTGATAAAAGTCAGTTTAAAACTTGTTACAGATAAAATACCAGATGTCCCTTGCTTCAGATCACTGACAGGTGAGAACATAAGCACATTTTGTGCTTTGGAGATGAAAATTTCACCATTTATAAACTTAATGTTATTTTCTGATAAAGAATTACGTCGACTAGAACCCAGTGCCTATACACAAAATCATAATGAAACATCATTACATTTAATAACTATGTAGAGAAGACGATACTCATACACTTAATTACATATTATGACAATACAGAATTTATAGTTTTATACAATTGAGGTTATGTCCGAATGTTTACATGGATAATGTACCAAACAATTACCTGCATTTCATGTTCCTCAAGACCCACGTAACTTATGAAATTATTGCAGCTTTTGCTTTCCATCGTGAACGCTTGAATAATTGTTGTTGATTGAGTCGTACTATAAAAGTCATATAGGAATAATGTACCTCTTCGCGATCGATTCCGCTTAGTCTTTTAAGTTCATTCTCGTTAAAACGTGAATTAGTAGACGAGATTCGTAGTCAAGGCATTTTTGGGTTCACAAAGATTCACTTCTCGATTCGAAACGAAATCGCAATACACCCCCCCGCACGAATCATCCTGAACAATTTCCTCTACGCTTTCCTCCTCATCCGTCACTTTTGTGTTGTGTTCATTGCTGCAGACCTTGAGGTTGCATCCATTTGCCGTGAAAATCCAGAATCGTGTAACGTGGATTCATAAGGAAAACTTAAAATTAGGATTTACTACCTACGTTTATCTAAGTTCTCATTAATTGATTATAAATAAATCCGTTCGGTTATTGATTAGTAAAAATTTCCTATGTTTCAAACTTTGCTTATGAATTTTCATTAAGCATTACATTACAAATTCTTGTTAATTACTAAATGGAACCACTCGCGATGGATTAACAGACGGGGATGCAACCAGTTCTCTTTTGATTTTGGACCAAAATGAAGTAAGACGAGAGTGAATCAAATAAAGTAGAAATCTCGGATACCTACTCAATTTGAATTCGAATAACTGAATATTCGAGTATTACATATACACTCGCTTGGAGAGACTCGATTGGACCTCTTTTTAACTGAATATTAAAATATTCAAAATACCCATCACAACTCGAACTTGAATTCGAGATTCGAATTTAAATAGTTTTTGGTGCGAATGAGGAATCTTTTTGGTCAGGAAGATAATATTACAGAAATTATAAATAATAAATATTTATTACATATTAAAAGTAAAATTTAGCAATTAATAATACAAGATTCATGTTTCACCAACATTTTACAAAATGAAAATTACAAAAATCTATATCTTTTATTTCAATCTTCAGTGTAAAAAAACTATACTTCAAAATATAATGTAACTAGGGCTATTTTAAAGTATAATTATTAAATTATTAACGAAGAACACTTGGGTTCAAACTCTTTCTCCTGTTCTTTAAATGTGCCTTAGCGATTTCTAACAATTGTGGTCTCTGTAAAAGATTGTAAGCTAGAGAAAGCATGTTCAATGCTTTGTTTTCAACAGAAGATACACCACTTGAAAAGAGATCATGGCCCAGTTCTAAACAAGTACCAAAATCACATTCATCTGCAGCAATTGTTGCTAGTCTGATTACTTCCTCAAGCTTTACTATTGATGTTTTCTTTGCTTCTGATGGACTTTCTTCTATATTTTTTAGCAGTTTATGCAATTCGTCTAAAATGTACACAATAAAAGAGAATCAGAATCAAATTAAATAAAATTATGATTAAACTAAAATTTTCCAGCAATAACATACTATCAGTTACTGCTAAATCTCTGTAGCCTAACTCAGTTTTTTTATTGTATGGAACCACAATGCCAGCTTTGTGAAATGTTCTTGCAACAACTTTTTTTTCTCTGGTTTGCATGTTACTTGTCTTCTTATCTAGAGTTATTTTTTTCTCTTTAGCATAATTCTTTAACTTTTGTTGTATCTGCGCGATTCGAGTCTTTTCAAATGGAGTAGCTAGTTTTAATTTCTCTCCCATATATGTACTACAAGACAAATTAAAAT
The DNA here is from genome assembly GCF_051401765.1 of Calliopsis andreniformis. Lineage (NCBI taxonomy): Eukaryota > Metazoa > Arthropoda > Insecta > Hymenoptera > Andrenidae > Calliopsis > Calliopsis andreniformis. The sequence continues at coordinate 5,010,353 of NC_135067.1, read as the reverse complement.
TAGTCACAAAACTTTTTTAACTCTCATTTAACCACAGTAATAAAATATATTCATATATGGTCATTTGTGTAAATTATCATAGAAGTGGACAATTGAACATTAGAAAAGAATCAATAGAATTCTTACTCGACTGCACCAAATATATTTTCTGCAACAGGTTCAATTATACAATTTATGCTTGCTTTGTTCTTTGCTACAAATACAGGCTTTTCTGACATGTCATCTCTCCAGTAACCAAAGTGCAAACCATCTTTGTTATCAATTTTAATAATAGTCTATAAGAAATCATGTACGTGTTAAATACAATTCAAATTGTAGAAAAAAATACATAATTTTCTTACTTGAAACTCTGGTGGATCATAGTAATACCTCCAATGCCTTAGTAATGCTTCTTTATCACTGACTTTAGAACTCAAAAATTTATCTTTGAATACATCATAAGGGCCCACAAGATGTAACTGAAGATCCTTTAGTGCATTGAGAGGATCTTCTTTACAAATATTCTTACAGAATTCATAAAATTCAAAAAAGTCATCAGGCATTTCAGTTAAAAACAAATGAGAAATTACTGTTTGCGCATTAGTTGAAAGTATTTTATCATTTTCAATATTAACATTAGAATCTTTCAATATTGAAGCAACAGTGACTTCATTGGTTGAATCTTTTATTTGTTCTGTATTCTCTGAATCTGAAGTCTCATTTTTAATTTCCGCATTTGTCTCTTTACTTTTTTCATTATCGTTATCATGAGCATATGAAGAACTTTTGTCTTCTACATTTTCATTGACCACATTATCATCTTTCTTTTGCACCTTTTTCTGGGGTGAATCATTGGACGTGTGATCTGCATCTTTTTTCTTTCTTTTCTTCCCAATAGTTGTACGTTTTAGACCTTTTTTATTTTTCTATAAATTTTAATGTACATTTTTACGTATTAAATATAAAACTGAATTAAGAATATAAGAACAAAGTGTATAAATAAATTAATATAGAATACATAAGTAGTATAGAACAAAATAAGAATGAGAGGTTAAAATTCGTACTGCGTCTTTTGTAAATGGGTGCTTATACTTTTCATGATGGACAGCATTTTTTTGATAACACTTGGCTCCATAACGACAAGGAAGACGTTTATCTTCTTGATAAGCTTTAAATTCATCGTCCTCGTTGTCAGACATCCCTTTGGTCAGATTTCGCGCGAAATAGTACCGTATAAAAACTCGCTTCAAGTAAAAAAATAAAACCACTTTTTCTAAAACCTTCTTATCCAAAATATTCGCTGTTACTTCTAAGTAATAATAAAATACAAATTACATTTTAAAAATTATGAAATAAATATAAGAGAAAACATTTTATCGATTACAAATTGTATACGTAACACACGTGTATTTTGCGTGTGTAATATATCAATTAAGTTGGCTACATATAGATCAAATACAAAAATGACCTAGCTTGGTATTTCATTAAAAAATGAATGAATGAACGGTATCACAGCGAAACGAGAAATTTTGGGAAGTAAATTTTTTAAAGAAAATAATATTTGATAATTATAATAATATGAAAACAACAGTTTTCAAAATTTCTCATTTTCCTAAGACACCCTATATAAGCTACGTGATTATACCACGAGAGGCACTAGTATTAGATCTTCAAATGATTGCCATAGACACTAATCTATGTATATTAGATACGCCATGGTCCTAAATTTTTGTAACTATTTGAATCGTATCATCTTTGAAAATAATTATAATCTCTATTCGCCATTTGAATGATGAAGTAAAGTGACAATTATTGTGATATAAAAATGTTTATTTAACAGTGTTTAGTTTCTACTTCGCATCTTATGTATACATGTTGTGATTGCAACACGAAGAACCAATAGAACGTAAGGATTTTACTCGATTACGATGTATATACATAAAGAAGCGCGAAAATGGAATATTCTTCTTCTGAATATTGAAACGTATAGATTTAAAACTATATTTTAGATTTCAAGTTATGTAGTTGTCGCGTCTCAATTCCCCTTTTTTTAGAGAAATACGGACTATAATTATAGAGTATTTAATAATTCATTAATGCGTGGCAAGATATTTAACAAAATTTCGTTGAAAAAAGAACATGCATTAATAACTGTTATTATTAAGAAACTACATACTTGCTGCTTATTGTATAACAACAGCATTCTTTTTACTCATGAATCGAAATTAAGTTTTATTTATTATCTAATTTCATTAAGTCCTTTAAATATAAATAGCTTTCAAGTATCTGCACACGATTGGCTGTAACCAGATACAAACGAAACTGTAAACGCCTACCATCTTTCTAATTCTCATTCCAGAACATACAATTTTCCAATTTTCTACTAATTGGTGTTCATGTTTCCTTTACGACTTTACATATCATTTTCAAATATAAGAACCGTGCTCAAGTCCGCAAATTCTGTCTCCGTTATTATATCAATCATGTTTCACATATAATTTAAAATGCATTAATAATAATTACAAGTTATTCATAGAGCTGCATTTAAAACGATGTCAATACAATTTTATGCATTATTATGATGATTTTATTTATAAATTATATCATAAACACAAGAAGTGTTTAGAAATATGCGTAAAGATGCAAACTATTGCAAACCAATCAGAAACAATAAAATTTTAACTACCTACCTGTAGAAATTATAAAATATAAAAAAGAGACGTTGACAAGCCGCGGATTCTGCGTGATGAACAGTGACTAATTTATAATAATTACTTACAGCTTACAACCAAGATCAGTCGAGGCCAAGATTTCTCCAGCAGATGATTTTTATTTCACGAAGGAAAGCGACGCTTTCCGTCTGGTATAAGTTTCTTCCATGTCCGTTTGTGTAGCTCAACGATGGAGTCAATGATGGAGTCTGTGGTGGACTGTCAGAGCGTCAAACTTCGTTATTTAGCATAGAATCGTTGTTATCAGTGGAGACTCTACATCTGATATACTTGTGAAAATCGTTGACCGTGAGCGATTACCGTCTACGTGTACAAGATGCACGATCTTCCGTAGCGGCAGTCGTGTATCAATTACGTGGATATCATAATGGTACGTAACCCTATATGCGTCAAACAAGATTATACGTTTCGTATACGATTTATTTACTATCGGTGAAATACAGTTCATAGTCGTACATGAGCTTTTTCCTACAATAATCTGTATAGATACGTTTAGTTTCCATTTGATTGGTAAAAAGGAAAAGCACTGTGTTGTAGAAGCATTATTTTGATATCTTAACAAATGTTTATTATATTTTCATTCTATTTTGTTATGAATTATTTTAATTATATCTTATAATTGTTATGATAAATGCACATTTTCGAATAAAAGTTGTGGAATACAAAAATTTTAATTTAAAATTTGAAATTCATATCGTTAAAATATTGTAGTTAACCAGCTTTATAATCAATGTGTGCTTTGTTAAATTCATTGAGATTAATATCTTATAAAAGATAGAAAAGGAATTTCAAGAGAGATAAATGAAACACTTTACTTTTTCAAATATTTTAAATGTATAATAGCTTTGAATCATTTAAGGCCATTACATAAAGTAAATTTTATTTTCTGTTATATAAAAGCATTTATTTTTTATATATGTCTATTTTAAATGGAAGATCAGTTAATTGTATTTTTTTAGATATATTCTTTTAAGGTAATTTAATATTCTAGGTGAGGTGACACCTGGTTCTGCCATGCGGAACAGGTCAGTCAGTATTGTTTTTGGCTCTCTTATCTTGTGGGGTTTTATTACGTACTTCTTAATTTCTGATCAACCAGTAAATAAAGAACAAGACACAGTAAGTATTATAACTGAAATATTTCAAGTTTTCATAATAATTACAATATAATCTAATATTTAATCAGGCTAGAATATCTAATCAAATAAGCAAATTGGAAAGAAAAGTGAAGCAAGAAATAGCATTAAATGAGGAGCTTCTTCAGGATATTAAGGAGGATAAACAACGTAAAAGTATAATTTTTTAACATAAAAATATTTAATAACACAATATAGTATATAAAGTATCTTATTCTTTACTATAAATAGGAAAATTAGATATTGTAAATGGAAATGGAGGTGAAAAGCAAAAGAATACAAATCACGACGATCAGAACAAGGTTCTTATTGAAGAAGAAGAAAAGGATAAAGAAAATACTAAGAGTGTACCCATAGAAGTAGCTGATGTTGTAAAGTATCGATAATTTGTTTACAATAATTTGAAATATTTGCTTAATATATTTATAATTTCTATTTATTTTTTCAGAGCAAAACTTCTCACAATGTTCCTATGAAAGGAAAACTACCAAACGGATCTCCAATAATAGCAGTTTTGGTGTTTTCTTGCAATCGTGTTACTGTACAAAGGTGTCTCAATCAATTAATCAAATACAGACCCAGCATAGAGCAGTTTCCAATTATTGTTTCAGAAGATTGCCAACATCGTCAAACTGCTGAAGTTATTGCTAGATATGGAAATGAAATAATACACATACAAGTATTACATTATATTATTCATGAACTATTTTCTATATATTTTGAATAGGCTTCTTATATAGAAAAAAATATTCTAGCAACCTGATCAATCAGATATTGAGGTACCACCAAAAGAGAAGAAGTTTAAAGGATATTTTAAGATTGCACGTCACTATGGATGGGCACTCAATCATGTATTCTTTGAACTTGGATACGATACTGTGATAGTAGTTGAAGGTAAATTTCATAATTTTATAATCATAATCAAATTGTATTTAACAGTTTCATATAGAATTTATTATTTTTCATCTAGACGATTTGGATATTGCTCCAGATTTCTTTGAATATTTCTTGGGCACATATCCTCTATTAGTGTCTGATAATTCTCTGTGGTGCGTATCAGCATGGAACGACAATGGTAAAGCTGGCTTAGTGGACGAAAATGCAGCAGATGTTCTGTACAGAACAGATTTTTTCCCTGGATTGGGTTGGATGTTAACACGTCAATTGTGGACGGAACTTTCACCAAAATGGCCCAAATCGTAAATTTCTTAATTTTCTTAATTTTCATAAAATTTATGAAAACTTCGTTTATCTTTTCCCTAAAATTTAATTTCTCTCTTTATTTTTTTGAATAATAGTTATTGGGACGATTGGATAAGACAACCAGAACAACGTAGAAACAGAGCCTGCATCAGGCCAGAGATATCCAGAACGAGAACATTTGGCAAGACTGGTGTGAGCAAGTATGTATATGAATTTATAGTTTGATATTGAAGAAGAAGAGATTATACTTAATTTCACTAGCTTATTATTTACAGTGGAATGTTTTATGAAAGGCATTTAAAGTATATCAAACTGAATACTAAGTTCGTGCATTTTACTGGAATGAATCTATCGTATCTGCTAAAAGTAAGGGATAATCATATTAATGACTTCGTACATAATTAAAACCTTATCGAAAGGTTATTGCTTAAATTGGTTTACAGGACAATTATGACATAAATTTCGTCAATGAAGTATATCAATCGACTGTAGTCAGTTTCTCGGAATTGAAGAATGAAAAAGTGATCGCTCCAGGCGCAGTGCGAATACCATATTACACTCGTCAAGCGTATAAAAACACTGCCAAGCAGTTTGGATTAATGGATGACTTTAGGGTAATTAAATTTCTTTAAATATAATATATTATTAACAAAAAATACAAAGTTCGTTCTTTGGTATAGAGCGGTGTACCTAGAACTGGATATCGTGGAGTGGTTACATTTTTTTATAAAGGAAGAAGAGTTCATTTAGCACCGAGCGCAAATTGGAACGGTTATGACATCGCCTGGAGCTAACAGACGATTTTGTAAATCATACGAGTTACAATTGCTTCCACGACATTCGTCGAGAACTGAGCAAATAATATTTTGATTACACGTATCGCGGATGTTTATCAATTTAGAGAACTATTTCAACTTCCTCGTTCGCGGTCACAGCGTGAACGTAAATTGATTGAATTAACCGCTTGTAATTTTTCTTGTAGAGAATTTGTAAACGAAACGAATATTGTTACACAATATGTGAGAATTGCATAGTGCCTCAGAGATCATACCCACTGTTCGTAAACCCAGTGCTACACAGATCTGGACAGAATCCTTGAAGAGGCTAAAATAATTAAATATTCCTCTTGATTTCTTGAGGAAAGTTCAAGAAACGAGATAAAATAATCGAAAGAAATGAGGAAAAAAAAGAAGAAAAGGAAATCTTGCCTGTGTAGCACTATTCATTGAGAATGCAAAAGGACTGATTAAAAGAATCTAGGTTACTCGTGCAGTTGAGTTTAAATGAAGTGATATCATTGTACTTTTACTATTTTCTTCCGTTTTACTTAACTTTAAATAATGTAATTAGAAATTTAAGCAATATAAATTACATCGTTTCTAAGAATGTTTTAAAGACTGTAACTCGATTTTTTAGCATTACGAGTTATTTTACAAAACAGTGGTATTTCAATGATTCTTTATTGCATGAATAATCCAGATTCTACTATGTACATAATGTTTATATTGTATCACGAATGCATAGGTTAATGGCAGACAGTTTTTGGACTACTTTTATTCTCTTGCTTATTTTCGCGGTAATTAAATACACTTGAAAACAATGAAAGGAAATAAAATTAGTCCAGAAATTTTATTTCTACTTGACTCTGCATTTTGTGTGTTTTGCTCACGAATAATAAAGGCGCGAATTCTTTAGCTCACAAAATGATTTTATGTAAAATCATCTCCAAAAGATGAAAGAAGTTACTAATCAATGTCATCTTTGGATTTTTTTTATCATACAAGAATGAGGAAAAAGTCTACTAATAAAAAAAACAGTGCTGGATACTAATAGTTCATTTTTAGCTAGTCTAAATTAAATAATAAAACATTCCCAGCACATTTCTTCTTCCCAATGTTTCAATTTTTAAAGTTACGAAATAAAAAAAAGTATTCTTTGTTGAACTCTGAAACGAAACCAGAGTATTAGGTGATTATTTAAATGACTGTGAACACAATTTTTTTCATAAATATAATTTTTTTGTTTTTAAATAATTTTCAACTTTGAATTAACAAAACATTCCTGGTGAACAATTGTATTTATTTTCTCTGTAGTCTACAGTTTATGGTGTATGTATCTGTGTTTGTGATTTATTACAGAACAAATACAAATATCATGCCAGTTTTTGCTCTCTCAAGCCCACAAAAATGTACTGATGATTTGACTATAAAAATGAAGTCACAATAGTACTAACCAGGCATTATTTAATTAGACCACCAGTGTCTGGTACCATATTTTGATTCAGGGTATGGACCTTTCACCACTGGAGGAGTAGGATTTGGATATTCTGGAACTTTTGGTTTTTCTGGCTCTGGTCTTGGTGAATCATGAACTTTAGCTTCGCAGAAATATCCAAAAGGTGGTCGTTCTATGTTCAAGTTCTTCAGAACACAATTATCTACTGCTGATTGTGTATTTCTGCATCTGATCGTATCCAAATCATAAATAAAATATAATTACTATTAAAAGGCATATTAAAGTATATATGATTTTCTATACAAAATATATACTTGGTAAGGTCCATGGTGCCTGAAGACCGTTCAAGACATCGCACATATTGATTAAAGTCTTCTTGACAATGTTTCTTAATGCCTTGAAATACCTCTAATGCACAGGCAGTTACATTTTTACCTTCTTCAAGGCATTTGCGAGGATCCTGTGTCTCGTATTTACATAAGGTAAACTCCTAAAAGTAAAAGTCAACAATGATGTACTCATAATATTATATTGGCTTAATACTTTACTGTAAATTTTTATAGTTATTCTATATTCAATTTCTTTCAACATTCAGCTATTTAAAATAGATCTTTAGATCTTCATTTGTTTCAGAAAAAAATCGCTCATAAATCAACCCTTAAAATTTGTTTGTTCAATAGTATTAATTCTTATTTAGCAAATTCAAAATATAGACTTATTGACAGAAATTCATAAGCACTGGAAACGTTATGTAACTTTTAGGGAGTAAGTGTAATCGTGACAGAGATTAGAATCCTTTAAAATCAAAGAAAATAAACAGAAAGAAATAAGGACACAACTCACATTATTATGCCATTCACATTTTTTTCCAATATAGACGGCAGCGGCCTGTAAAACTGGCCAACTAACATTTATTTCTTGAACGGTTAGTTCTTCTTCCGAAGGAAGTACAATATCCTTCGTAACAACCATAGTATTTAGTAAATGACGATCAATCAAAACACAGTTAGATGACAAAGTAACTGCTTTGGAGTTACGATCTTCTGATCAATGAACGATCTCGATAATCGAGACCGAAACTTGCTTAAAAACACATGATTATTTTACTGACGTTCAGTTCGCGATCGCATTGGATCGCGTAGTTTTCAATGATTTTCAACTTAACTGAGTCACGATGTCTCGAAAAAGTAATTCGACGACCTCTCGTCGAACCGTTTGCAAATTACAAATACATGGCGGTATATTTGAAATACTGTGTGTGGCTAAAAATTGAAAATCTGTTTTGAACATGTATTAATTACATTTAAAAAATCGTTCATGAGATTCTTCGTGTTTTAAAAATCAGACGTGTAGTTTCTCAGAATTTTCTCAATTCACAGTGTGTAATATATCAGAAATCATTTACAATAGCCTATCATAAACAAAAATTGTTTATGTATGTATATTTCAGAAAGGAAGAATTTCCAGGTCTGTGTTGGTAAAACGTTTTTATCCCCGATAAAACGAAACGAAAACAAGATAAGTCAGTTCAAATATTTTTACCTCGATAATAGTTTTAGAATTCTGTATGAATTTAATACAAAATAAAATCGTAATTAAATGTTATTTTTTGTCAAAATTTTAAGGAGTTAATAGAATAGAACTATAAAGAATATAATGAATGACAATATGAAGTTCATCTTTCAAAATTTCAATATTAGAGGACAAACAATAGTAACACTTTTAAGCAAAATATAAAAATATTAAGACATAAGTATTCATAAATCTAATGAATTACTAGTATTATTACTTAAGATAACTAATAATTTTTCGGTCATCTTTTAAAGCACTTCCTAAGAAGTAAATAAATGATCTGTTTTTAAATAAATATAAAATAATAATAGGTGTCGCTAGTTACTAGATGTCCGAACGTTTCTGTCAGAATTTACAAACTTATGCATATTATACGATAGTTTTTCTGTTTTATGCATATAGCTAATCCATGTCAGCGTTATAAGTTTAGCCTAAATAGTTTTACGTTGTGCAGAAAATTCTTGAAAATAGAAAAACTTTCGTCGTACCTGAAGAAATAAACAATCATGGATTTGTTGGGATCTATTTTGAACTCAATGGACAAACCGCCTGCAGTTAGTGATAAACAAAAAGCGTTAATGAAGAGTTAGTTGAAAGTTAACCTATATTGTATGCCTTTGAGCAATTATCTTAATAATTATGAAGTAACTTTTACTATGCAGAACAGAAAGAAGAATATCAAAAACATCAAAAAGCCGAAGCTGAAAGGTTGAAGGTTTTTCGAGAAAAGGTTATAATTTGTTTATTAATAATCTACTATATTTTAATGAAATTATTAATTGCATCATCATTATATCATACTGCTCTAGGTAGAAGCAAAAATTAATAAATTCCTTCAGGATGATAATGCAAAGGAGTATAAATTCCCGCCAATGGATCAAATCCATAGAAGTATAATGTACATGGAAAATAATGTTATCAATGTTGTAGACAATTTAACATTCTGACAGTATTTTATAATTTTAGACATGATGTTGCTGAAGTTGCAAATGTATGGGCATATTCCTTTGGTGAAGAAGGTGTTGATCGTCATATTATGATTTTCAAGAGAGAACATGCTCCATCTGAAGATCAGCTAAATACATTGCGTAAGGGAGAAGAATGGAATGAAGAAATAGCAAAAAGACTAGTCGAGGAAAGGGAGAGGCAAGCTAAGGAAGAAATAGAGGCTGCAAAATCCAAGAAACGAAAAGATAATTTTGTACCAAACAGTTATTACAAGGATAAATATCAACATTTAATAGGAAAAGAAGCTGCTTTAGAAGCAGCTAGAAAAACGGAAGCTAATAGTAGTTATGGCTGTGGTGAGTTACTATATTTATATACTATATTCTTAATGAATGTATTTCATAAAAATCAAGAAATTTGTTTTAGTTCCCAGTGAAAATAAAAAGGATCAACGAAGCATAGAGCAAACTTTGGCAGATATACGCGCGAAAAAAAGAAAATTAGAAGCAAGCACTGAAATATCGGACTGTAAAGATAAGAGTGCTAAACAGTAAGACGTAAATTTGAAAAACAGTATTTTACTTAATTATGAAATGTAAATATTTTTTGCTAGACGCGTTACTCTATACAAGAAGTACTAGATTGAGTATTTGTATCTAGTTGCAATTTGTACTTTTTGATTTATGGAGTAGTTCTAATTTGTTTGAGGTTTCTATTATACATTCGTGATGAAAATGAGACAAGACTTTTCAGTTATGTGTATATATTTACTAAAAAGATAAAATTAATTTATATATATACAGTTCCTTTCTTTTTTACACTTCTGTATACAGTAACATTGATATAATATTTCGATGTAGTTAAATGTATTCAGTAGTTGAATATTTTGGTATGGAAGTCCTCGGCGCAGGTTTTGGTTTTGTCGGAGATAACGATTCAAATACAATCTGTTCTTTCAGTGCTAACAACTTTTTGAATGTTTGATTAGTCGTTGACTTATACAATTCTAGTCCTCGCATGATTATAACATCTCGAACATACGTTGCATTATTATGTACCAATTGCTTCTAAATTCACGGTAAAGAACAAAAATATTTGTTAAAAATAAATGACAGTAAAAAAATGTAGTTGTAAAATATTTGTATAAATTTTGTTAGGTTTATGAAGATAAAAGACAAGAATGTTACCTCGTGTTTTAGCTTTGGATTTGTAAGCGACACTATTATGTGTTGTACTTGAGCACGCATCACAGATATTAAAACTCCATCAATTGTTGCCATGAGTTCTGGTGTTGCAACACTGAGACAATCTTCTAAAAGGCTCACGTAAATTTTTGCAAAAGCTAATGTATTTTCAGTCAATGCTAACCAGCAATCATTTCTCAAATAAGATGATGGTACAGTTATCCCAAGATCATCCAGTTCAGATAACACTTTTTGAACGTTTTTACTTGTTTCTAAATTGGTTGGCCGCCAAGTATCTTCAGCTATATGTATTTTTACCATGTCAACATATTTTTCACCTGCATCTTGTATAGCTTTGGCTAATGGAGATCTAAGCTGACCATCCAGTTGGTAACGAAAATCCATTCCAAGTTGTGGTAACTAAAAGTAAAGTAAAGTTAAATAATGCTTTTTTAAATTCATTATAATAATGAAAATTCTGATGCGTTTGTTTTACCTGATCACAGTGACTTCGAACAGCAACTATGCATTCCACTAAGGTGCTTAGAGACACTTGTGGAATGAAAAGTTGTTTAGTTAAATGTGTTGTTAAGTGCTTCACTTCCTGACTACACCAAACAACCAAACCTAAGTACACGTACAAAAAGAAACAGAATAAGAGAATATGATTCTGGCTTTGAAAATGTTTGATAATATTTTTTAATATATTACCAGAAGTGCAATTTGTAGATTGTGGGAAAATTTTTAAGAACTCTTTCGCTATTTCCACAATATTGCTAAAAGCAATTGCACTAAGTTGCTTCACATATGGTGCGATAGCCCCTTCTTTTTTAACTCTTTTTAAACGTGCTTTTAATACAGCGCTACATAGTCGCAAATATAATTGACAGGCCTGTGCACTTCTATTGAGTTGTATTAGGAGTCTTACTACGCGTCGTGCGCTTCTTAAACCACCACCTTGAAGCGACTTTGCTTCTGCGCTTAATTCAAGTTCCTTTGTTAAAACTTCGACCAACGCTCTTCCTCTATCATTTACTCTTGATTGAATCTCGTTTAAATGTGGCGTTGTTTGAGCGTCTTTTAAATAGGCTTTTGCTTTTTCTAAAAGACTGTAAGCCTCCTCAAAGTGGCGTTGAGCTATGCAAGAATCCAAATCTTCCGCAACTTCTAACATCCATTCCGGCGGAGGTTCGTGAAATTCTGAATCTTCGTCATCTATACCTACAAAAGAACGACTGAAAAATTTAATTTAGTTTAATTTAATTTAATTCTATTTTATTTTCATTTCTTATTGTCTTGCTTTATTGAATAACTCTACTTTAAAAGTGTAAACAACGTACCTAAAGTATTAGAATCAAGGGACATAGATCGAGAAGGCATTGTCTTTTCTTCTTTCAACCGTTTAACATTATCTGATGTATCGATTGCATTATCTTCTGCTAATTTCATTTTCTTTGCTTGTTCACATTTATCCAACCATTCTTTCTGTAACACAAACCATGATTCAATTCTGCCAATAGAAGACATGATTCTTTAATTGCTGTAAATATCGTTTTTGTAATACACTAACTTTACTTGTCGCAGTTGCACATTGAAACACTCTTGTATCAGAGAATGCTAGTAGTTTAAATGCCAGTTTCACAGTTCCTAAATCTCTGACATTAACGATAGCCAGACTCTCGAGATTATACACAACTTGCATTTTATACCTTGGTGGACCCCTTCTACCACCATTTGCCAACCAAGAAGCTATCATTAGAACATCGTTAAATAAATATGCATGAACTCTTTTCAGCGGTGTTCCTTCTAAAGGATCTAATTCTAGTAAAGATCCTTCATGTAAACATATGCGACCAGGTGTCTCTGCCAAACTCTGTCAAGTCAATACAAAAATTTGTTAATGTTCAATATCTTGCCTTTGTAAATGGACATTTTGATAACTCACCATGGCACCTTCTACATTTTCAAGCAATTGCACTAACTTTTGTTTTTGTTCCTCCTCTTTAGACACAGAATCATTAGCATTTTCTAATTGAGACTCAGACAAATCTTCAAACATAACGCCCGTAGCTCTAGTGGATCCTAATGTACTTAACAATGATCGTTGTTCACTTAGTAATTGAGACAACTGATACATTTCACTCTCCAAATGTGAGATTTCCTTGGCAGTTTCTATAAACTGCATATAATTCTGGTAGACATTGCGTTTTAACTGTGCAGATGTATTGTTTGCTAGTTCTTGAATTTTGGCTCGCTGTTGTCTTAATTCGTCTGCACCAACACATTGTGCACTTAGTTCTTTCACAACTAAGAGAAAAGGAAATATCAAACTTCATATGTATCGACGATGAAAACGATCAAATACTCGTAAGTACGAATATTCACTTATTTGTATATTAACATCACTTACATTTTTCTGGATTGAAATTCTCAGTTGCAAAAACCTTTGCTAAACTATCAGCCATTGTAAGAAAATATCTGTTACTTTTTAAATAATTATTTTCATTTAGTAGAAATTAAAGTATCTACAAAATAATAGTATACTGCTCCGTTTGATATTGCTTTCCTTCCCTTTGCGTCATTCGTAAGGACTCTAGATACATGTAACGAAGTAACATTTACTTAAGATATCAAGGATAATTTATATTATCATCAAATCAGTTACGATGAAACCATTTTAATATCTTTTAAAGCACGAAATTACAGCGGATTGGCGTCAAATTACAATTGTGTGGGTGTTTATGACACTTAGCCCTTTAACTCTTTTGCCTTTTTAGCATAGACATCTTGCGGTAAAAATTTTATATATTTGGCGTATTAATCAAAAAGTACTTGTTATCATTGATGGTGGGTAATACATTGAGTAAGTACACAGACGAGATTTATTTAGTTTTAGTATTTAGTCAGCAGTAAGTATAAGCGTCAACAAAGTATAGAATGGTATAGAATAGATTTATCGCCATTAACGAAATATAAGATAGACTAATCATCTAATGTATTTTTCTGTCGTACACTCCACTCGGGAGGTTCGCGAATCTTTACCATTCTCGTGTCACACTCGACGTTATCGATTCAGTTTAAAATCAGATTACATATTAGGCTAGGCCACAGACGAGTGTAATCAGACTATTCACAGGTCAAAGTAGTTAATTTCATTTTTTGAATTTCTTAAAATTCTAGTGCTAAAGCACTTAATTGATGCTCAACTTTTTATATTTTAAATAAATATACCTAACATTTCTTGTGTGGAGTTAACCAATTTGGCAAATAAGTGGCTCATTTAGTGGTAAAGGTGGTAGTCAGCAGTGAGCAGTGAATTGAAAAATTTATATTTTTCATAAAAATATTATCAAAAATTTAAGAAGTGATAATTAGGATATATATATATTCAATCATTTTTCTAAATTGCATGTTCTCAAATTAATGAAATATCTTACTCTTTATTTGTACATATAAACGTGTCAGTTAGGTTGCAAATATTTACGTGCTTTTATGACATTTCGTCACACTTAATTTAACTCGAGGTATACCTATTCAAATTGCCAGGCGTTGTTTATACAATGTCATCTACTGCTTAAAAACAGGTGGTACGTGAGGTACGACACTCGTGGTTACCTAGCTGCTCCTTTTCATTACCCAACAAGCACTTCCTTCGTCCTTCGAATTAAAACGAAATGTCATTTTATTGGCGGCTGTTGGAGAGTTTGGATGCTTTACAAACCAGTCGACGCTATGGTATGTATACGCTTCACTATTTATTTAGTAATTGTAACTACTAATAATTGAAATTAGAAAATTTGTGCTATTGGTATTAGTTCGTCACGCTTATAGACACTTCTTGTAATCGTTCGATGTCAACCACGCGTCAGCTCATGATGAGAATTTCAGCGCAAGCTGCCAGCCACGCGCTATCGCGTGAGACTTCTGTGTTTAGTTAACAGCGAACTGTATAGCTAGTAGTCAAGTAAAAATTTGTCGTTTCTGATCGACAGCGAATAAAGTATTACGGAAAAATCGAGCGTTAAGGCGCTAATAGTACGTAAAATAGAAATCACCGCTATAGTTATTATTTAAATAACGATAAATTATAATTTCTTAAAGGTACGTGTCCGTTTGAAAATTTTGTATAGTTGCTCCAAGTTGCTTTTGAGAGTCTAGTCGACAACGAGATATTCGATTTCAGTACAGCGGGGTATCGGTCTTTCACACTTTTAATAGTTGACGACGTTGCGGTGACAAATCGTGGACTCAGGTACGAACTAATAGATTTTTTCCTGATTTCTTCTAATTCGAAGTCTTAGGATGAATTACAAGAGGGAAGTTATTATCAGTACAGCATTTTCAATTAATTGCGTATTATCTAATTATGTAAAAATTGCAAAGACTCACCATTTAACATCTATTTCAATGAATGTCAAATTCTTTCTGCCTTATTTTTTTTATTATTTGTAGTATTTAATTAATTATTAACGCTGTACTGATGATAATAAATTATTGAGTAATAAATGTTATAGAATTAAGACTTGTTTACCCTTTTGCTAGGGCCTCAAAACGACAGGAACCAGGAAATATACATTGTAACGTATTTTTACGTTCGTACCTGGGTTCCCAGTTGACCATCGCAACATCAATTGTTAAAAGTAAGAAGGACCGATACCCTGCTGTGTTACTGGAATCACTATATTCCACCGTCAAGTATACTCTTAATCTCAAATCGTATACCTATTTCGGACAGTAGTTCTCAAACATTGTGTTCACTTACAAAAAATAGTCTTGAGAGCAACTCGCGATAGTTTTATTCTCAAATGGACTTTACAAAAGAAGATTATAATTTTATTAGTAACAATCTGCATGCCAAAGATCATTTATACTTATGTCATTATCTTATGTGAAATATCAACTATTTGTGTGTTATCAAAAAGGTACAAAGTCTCTGCGCAACTAGTGCGTTCTTCCATCGTTTCCAAGATTCCGGAAGGAGTGAAGTTGTGGCGGTCCTCAGTTGGTTTCAAGGATAACCATCCTTGATCCATGGTTATGGCCCATCCCATGGGTCTTTGAGAGTCAGCTACTTGGTACGGTTAAACTATAGTTGCCTTATGAACCGTGTGATGTAGCGTTCACTAAGGGATGTTATCAATATTTTATTATTAGGATTATGAATTTAGTCATGAGTAAATGTACGTTAAGTTTTCTATGTTAAATTCAATACAGAACAGAATAAAAAATTAGTTTAAAATAAACATTTATACCATACACACAAAATATCACATCTATTGTACAAATATTGCATATTATGATTGTATGATATAGTTTCAAAATAAAAGTCACAGTAAAATCAATAACATGCATTTGAGTACTAATTTATGAAATCCGTCAAAAATTCCAAAAGACTCTTTTTCCTGATAGATTCCCCTATTTCAATCCGAAAATACCTCTTTTCTCAATATATTCTCCTAATACGTTTGCGAAAGAAAGCTAAAGAGTGTTTGCTGCCAATTTCTGAACATCCCCATTTTTTGATACCTCCTCTCATATCATGTTCTCCTGATACATTTGCGCATTTTGGCGAAAATCTGAATTCCATTTCCCGCCAATTTTTCGGAACACCTCCTCTCATATCATGTTCTCCTGATACTTTTGCGCATTTTGACGAAAATCGGAATTCCATTTCCCGCCAATTTTTCGGAACACCTCCTCTCATATCATGTTCTCCTGATACTTTTGCGCATTTTGGGCAAAATCGGAATTTCGTTTCCCGCCAATTTTTCGGAACACCTCCTCTCATATCATGTTCTCCTGATACATTTACGCATTTTGGCGAAAATCTGAATTCCATTTCCCGCCAATTTTTCGGAATACCTCCTCTCATATCATGTTCTCCTGATACTTTTGCGCATTTTGGCGAAAATCTGAATTTCGTTTCCCGCCAATTTTTCGGAATATCTCCTCTCATATCATGTTCTCCTGATACTTTTGCGCATTTTGACGAAAATCGGAATTTCGTTTCCCGCCAATTTTTCGGAATACCTCCTCTCATATCATGTTCTCCTGATACTTCTGCGCATTTTGGCCAAAAGCTGAAGTATGTTTCTCGGCAATTTTGGGGAATATCGAGATACCACTTTTCATATTATGTTCTCTTGAAACTTTATTCAATTTCTATTCACGGAATATTACTTTAATTTTCAAACAAAAGTTTCACAGAAATTGAAGCAAAGTATCAGAACATAATATCAAAAGTAGTAGGATGTAGGTTTTGGATGTTATACAAGGAAATTATTGGGCAGTACAAGAGGATCACTTACAGGATTTATAATTGGTTTAATGAATTACTAAATGCATTTTTTTTCACTGGCTGGTTTTATTTTCGTATGCCGGTTATTCTCCATCTCTACATGTCTCAATTATTCACATACTCATGACATAAAGGTAATTGTATGTACAGATATAGTACCAATGTTGTAAACGGAAGAAATAAAGTACCCGAGGCACATACTTTTTATTGGTCGTTACACACGCTCGTAACGCTCGTTTATTTTGGTATATTGCACGTCCGTGAGAAAACTGTCAGAGAAAAAAATTCTTAATTTTTATTTAATAATATAGTGTAGATATATTCTAATTCAAAATTTATTATTATTTTCAATTTTGAACAAATTTTTGCTGTTTGAATTTCAAGTTATCAATTTGTGGCAATTTTTTCACAGAGGTACGAACTGTATGATGCTTGGGGAGTGATCCAATAGAATTTAAAAAATATACGAGTGTGATCATTGGACCTAAATTCTCAACGTTCAGTGCACGCTATTCTCTTCACCCCTACTACTTTTATGACCTCTGTATATTGCTTCCACCCACATGCCTTTCTCGTTCATTCTCACTCACAAACATGTGCTTAACTCAAGATACACAAGTGATATTTTAAGCTTTTAAGGCAACCATTCTCTCCTATAAAACTCCCGAAATCCAACCAGACATAAGATTTGTCTTTTATAAATATATTTTTATTAAAAACGCATAGTAGGTGCCACAATGTTGTTCTCAGCAAATTATGTATAAACTTTTTATAAAAAGTCAAATTATTTCATCACTTTGTTCTTCAAACCCTAAACAGTTTTCCTTTATCACTGTTACTTCTTATCATTAATATTTGCTATAAAGTCACCAAAGTATCTTATGTCCTTACTTATGTAATAGAACTATATTTTCGTATCTTTCCCGTGTCCAAATTTCCAATTGTCATTCTCTCACGTGAGTTGTGTTAACATTCGTAATTAAATACTGCACAGAAAAAAATATCGTCACAGATTGCAAATAACACTATGGATGATTATTTTCTGTAAAAACCCAAATAAATATTCAAATATTCAAATGTTGCATATTCCAACTTACACTCGCAGAAACTGTATTCTTTCAAATCTCCATATCATGAACTGCAACAACAGGTAAGTCTCACTTTAAACCTTAAATATTTGAAAATTCTCCAAGAACTATGATTCTCACTTAACAGTCAGTCGTTATCTGAATAGCAGTCTTCTTATTAATCAACTGAAACTTGAATCCTGCTTGTTTCAACCAAATTCTCAGAGTTTTTTCCGATAACGTGACTCCTGGCTCTAGTAACAACAATTTCTGATGCAACGCTCGAATTGTTGGGATCTCGTTTTTACAATATCCATTATATATTTCGTTCTTAATAAGACCCTCGAGGTGCGGCGTGAGTTTTCTCGGTTTTCCAGCGTCAAGACGTTGTTTCCTCTTCGTGACGCCTTTGTGGGTCAAATTATAAATTTTCGTAGCGGAGACCCCTGTTAAAACAGAAGTCCTCTTCAATGCTTCAGTCTTCCCTAAGTTGCCCATAGTCCTTAAGTTTTGATAAATGTGTAGACAAAATTTCTGAGCGTCCTCCGACAAGTGCAATCTCTTCTTCTTTGCGATAATTTCTTGATCACTGTGGCTTTCGTATTTGGCGTCTTCTTCGAGATCGGGACTCCCTCGGTTGTCCGTGGAAGAGCATGGACTATCATCGGGCCGAGACATCTCGAGAAAAATGTTTTTCTTATGCATCCACAGAGCTCAATCACTGGCGTTGTACGACGTTCGAGACCTCTGGGACGAGAAGAAATCGAAAAAGTTTGGAGAAAGGTTACACTCCCTGCCTTTGCGGTGTCGCGATATAGACTGACTCTGCCCCAGGGACCTTCAAGGACGTACCCTTCGGTGGGGGTGCTCTTGAACCCTCCTTGTTACCCAGCATGGATGGAAGAAATATAGTAAACTTGTAAAAGCAGCGGGACGTGAAGAAGGCAGTGTGCTTGAATACCAGGGATTGAGAAACCAGGGACGCGGCTAGGTTTTTCCAGCACTAGCGCGCTGAACTAGAACTGATAAATTATTCTTTATTTGTTCATAATATTGAATTGTTCTTTAACAAACGGTAGATAAAGGGAACTTCCGAGATTTGATAAATTTGATGAAGATATGCAGTGACTTTCATTAGTATGAATTAAATTCGTGAAATTTTAACTTTTAAGTTTTATACCTTGAATAAATATAAAATAAGCCATAAAAGTGTACTTTATATTTATTAAATATAATCAATATTCTACAAATGCTTTTTATTTTCATTTACTTTTCTTTTGCTGCTGTTTATATTAAAAATTTAAAACATTCTTTAACAATTAGAAAATACAGAGGATAAATTACAACTTATATATCATATTTATTTTAAACATATAATCTTCCTTTTCCTCCTAAGATAGGAATATGTATATTTAAATAATAGTTTTTTCTTTGTATTTCAAATCGCATCAACTCCTTGATTATTAGTAACTAAACTAATTTAGACTATCTTAAACATTAATTTGATTTATTTTAAAAACTTAATGAGATTTTCTATATTCTTTTTTGTAGATTGTCGTTGGAGCAGTGTGTTTTAATATAATTATTGAGTATTATTTGTGCCAATAATTACGAAAACGGTCCAAGTCAAAAATCTGAAAAAATTAAATCTATTACTTATTTACTGATGCATCGATTAATTACAAAACAAGTGATAAATTCTACCTTTTTAGTTTTTTATTTAGACTACTTTTATAATTATCGACACATTTATGTTTGGAAATATTGGGATCTAAAAGAAATTCGAAATTATCCTGGAATTCTTTGTTTACTGACACCCCTTTCAGGAAATGCGTGTTTGAGGTGGAATTACTGGCTAGTTGGTGGAAGAGATATAGTGCATTCATAAAACCAGTCGAGCGTCAAACATAAACATGCTTCCAATGACGAGACAAGCGGTTTGAGAGAAATATTCAGAGATAAGAAGTTGGACCTCACTCAGGGCTGTATGAAGCATCCATTAACGCTTAAGATTAAATCCATTAAAGAACATGTACAATGTAGCTATGGAAATGTATGCTTTGTGGAACTTAAAATAAATATTTGTTATATATAGCATAGTCGAGGTTTAGTTCGCGACTGCTTTAAATTTTGTTTTCCCTCGTATTTATTTGCTCGTTTTATGCAGATATAAACTCAAAAATGAGTACAACATATAATTCATTAATTGCTAAAAAACATATATTACAAAGTAATTCACTGCAATTCATACAATTCACTACAATTCTATATAGACAGTTAAATTTGAAAATCAATAAATTTTTGGTTAAATAAAGTTCTACATGTAAATTTATTGAATTCAATAATAACACAAAAATCTGTAGAATTGGCCCAGATGTAAAATTTCTTTTTAAACTGTTTTTATAAAGTGAGTTGGTAACAAAAAATTTAATGTAAAACGGCAAATTAATAAAAAAAAATATAAAGAACACTAGAAAATTCCGGAAAGAATATTAGATATCTATCGTTATATGCAATGCAATGTATTTTGAGTGATATTGTCTCCAGTTGAATTAAGTAATAAAATTATTTATAATTAAATAAAAAATACATACATAATTTCCTTGCTGTTATATATGTATATACGTATTTATACGTTATTAATACTTTCGTTACCGATCGAAAATGACGTACCATTTAAAAACTGCCGGCAGCGCAGCTCGCTGTTTAATTGAACAGATGTCTCACGCGATGGCGCGTGAGCGGCTATTTACATAGTGAGCTTCATCACGCGCTAGCGCGTGACCGACAGCAAAAATGTAAGATCTCGAAACACAAGAATATGTTTTAAATTTAAGACGAGGGCCATTTCACGGTTATATTACAGATGCAAAATATTAAAATATAAAATAACAAAATAATCCATTTCCTAGCAATCTCCTTCTTACCTTGAAATTCAAGTAAGCTGTTTAACGTATTTCTATTGGACTAAAACAAATATTGGCGTACATAAATATAAAATATTTCACAAAGCTATTTACTGGTTGTAAACGAAGTATTTTCCATTATTTAGTACCTATCTGTTATTTAATTACAATACGGAACCCTACAGCTGGATGACATGTACGATCCTGAACCTTTCCGCCTCAATGTCGGTTGCCGACACTTGATTGCCGAATTTACGACTGCACTATATCTCTTCCACCGACGAGACTCAAACGCTCAAGTGGAGAAACTTGCGTTATCGAACCGAACTGAGGTTGAAATGTTTGAACAACCAGAATGTTTGAAAGAATTTCAATACTCTAAATATGATTAGAAATAATTTTTTATCTGTTAGAAATTATGTATATATTTACAAACATACAAAAATTGAATTGGAGTATTCAAAAAAATGAAAGGAAATTTTTTATTTTTAGAGGACCAAAAATTGCAGATTGCAATTGCAATGTTTCGTTGCAGATGAAATTATCTTCAAATTCTAAACACATTTGACAAGACACATTAATATCAAAAAATTATTTAAGTAATTATAATATTTTGAATTCTTTAGGCACTATTTTTTAAAGTATACTCCATAATTTGTAATTCAGTGGTTTAAAAATAATGTGTTGAAAAAAACTCAATTTAGAAATTAAAAGAATTATTTTATATGCATATAAGTGAACATTTTAGCATTGATGAAACATGAGAGTAGATATTCAATGTATTTTTTGGTTTATTGTTAAATTGGATCAGAAAGTGTCAATAGTCCTTTACCATTTTTATGTTACTTCCTATCTTATCGGCTGTTAATCTGACAGATTTCTTCCTACTTATAGGGTTGTGAGACTGCTCAAGTTTTATAGCTTTCATATCTGTTTGAATAATTAGTAGCAAATACGTACATGCAATCTGTTTGTGATGGGGGTAGAAACTCTGCCAAAGTTATCCTAGGAATTATCAGAATATAGTACTTGATTTTGTTATTAAACAAACTTTTACAAAATTCATTTCATTATTTTTCAGGCTTCTTTACAGAATCCTTCGTTTATTATCAATTTAATCACATCATTTTTTTTAAATTTTTGCTTCATTTATGTTGTAGAAGTAAAATATTATATGTATATTAATATTAATTCCATTCAACAAATATAAAATATATGCCAGCATACACTCTATGCCAGCATATTTATTTAACATGAATCGTCCTTTAATTTACTATAAAAATATTTGTACTATAAAATATATTACTGATTTTCTGTCTTTTTCTTATTAGCTTTCGCTTTATTTAGAGATATATTAGGAATGATCAAAGCATCACTGGGTTCTTGATAATTTTCAGAAACGTTTGTATTACTTGAATTTACCCTACCACTATTGGAATTCGAATGTTGTAGTTTTGGCGTGGAAGTTCTTCCTTTTAAAAGTACTGCTTGCTCAGTACTTTTACTAGCTTCTTTAATTGATATTGAAGATACATCACTGAAATCTGGTAAACCATAATTACTATCAAATTGTTTTCTGCTTGGCGATATTATTCTCTTGGCAGTGCCTATTGGTGTTCGTTCATCGGAATTCGACGATGAACTCAAAGCACTTGCTTCTCGTGTCTTTTTTAGCGTTGTAATTGCCCAACCAAGACCAAGTTTTTTAAGAGCTATTTCCATTTCTTCCGGTGATGATGCATACTTTAATATATCAGATGATGGGGTACTTGCTATTTGTGAAATTCCAGACAATCCAGAAAAACTATTCGAACTTGTCGACGTTATTTTATCTCTGTTGCTCTTATCTTGCTTATTCGGGTCAGTACTCGCTGGAGAAATTGGATAAAACTGCTCTATGGGCAACGATTGTAATTTTTTACTGTTTGTTTCTCGAATACATTTCTTTTTTTCGTTTTTATTAATTACTATATTTCGACCTTTTGCATCTTTTGATAAATCAAAAGATGTAGTTTCTTCTATTTTTTGCGTTGAAACCATTGCAGAAAATTTGGAAGTAGGGCTATAATTTTTGTCTTGTATATTAGGTGATGAAGTAACAGGCTCAGATGGCTTCACTATTATTGCAGATTTAGTTATTTGCGTTTCTGCAGTCTTTTTTATTGCTGCTGGACTTCTAATGTTTTGACTTTTATTTAAAGTATCTGGTGTATCGAATTCGATTATTGTAGACAATTCATGGCCAGATGACTCAATTTCAGCTCTGAAATTCAATTATACAGAAAGATACTAATATAACAATTAATCATTTTATGCAAAAAAAAAAAAAAATGTATTTACCTATATGGTCCACTAAGTAGGCTCACTGGTGGTTTACTTCTTCCATTTAAAAGCATAGCATTCTCTATCGTTCTTGATATTTTTGGAATATCAGCAAGTAACGGCACAAAATCTTTAGTACTTTTCAACTAAAACAGCAATTATAATGGAATAAAATAATTTATATAAGTGTTTCAGAGTTATTGACATAGATGAACTTGAAAATTACCTCTTTATTAGATTGCTTCTTTATAGCCATTTCAGTTTTCTGTGTTCTTAAAGGAGAGTCTTTAATATCATTAATGTCTGCAGATGTTTGAGTGGTTTGATTGATCTCTGAATTATCAGTTTCCTTTGTTGACATTACATTATTATTAAAACTTTTACTTTGTTCCAAAATTTCTTTAGACAACTTTTCTATTACTTCTTCGTCATGAAATTTTGAAAATACCCATGAGCTACTTTCTTGCGTTACTGACATAGTCTGAGGTATTTTAAACCGATCAAGTTGTATGTTAACTCTCTCCTCATTTATGATCTGCGGCTTGGTTTTTATATTTAATGCTTTTGTTTTAGAATCAGTATAGTGAGTTCCATTTTTGGATTCGTTTTTATTGTTTGAAGTTATCGCTTCTTTAGTTTGCGTACCTTCTTCTTCAACAACTACATTATTCTTAATAATCTTTTGTGATTCAATAAGTGTTTTCGCAAGCTGATTATGAATAGCTTCTATATTTTCTACAAGTTGGCGAACACTTTGTAAATCATTAGTCCTTGGTCTGGGTGGAGGTAATTGCATTAAACTAGTTTCATCACCAGCACTAAATCCAGAAAGTTCCATACCTAAAAATAATTCTAATTGTAATTTCTTTTTCTTTTTTTTTTTAAATATTGTACATGAATATTAATTTAAATACCTTTTTGCTCGTTTCGAACTTTTTCAATGAGATTTGTCAAAGAAACTATTCTTTCTGCACACATAGTTTGAAGATCTTGATATTTTTGTAACATTTCGGGACAATTTTTCAACGCATAACCGTGAATACTATCAAGTTTTGTATGCATTAGTTTACATTCTGGATTTTTACACGAACAGACATTTAATAGTTGTTTCGAAGATCTGGCTGTACTTTCAGCTAATATATGTTCAGGTTGCTGATAATCAGATAAATCTGTCGACGGCGAATATCCACTTTTAGTAGACGATAATATACTATTATCGTTTATTTGTGTATCAGTGGATGCGTATCTAAGCATTCTACTAATCTTTGCAGGATGTGGAATATTTGAGGGCATTCTCATAGTACGCGGTGAAGGAGTTTCTGGTGTTGATACTGGGCTCACATCTCTTCTCAACCGTTTTATACTTTCGTTCGCTGAAGAATCTAACATTTCGAGAATAGAAATATTATTGCTTAAAACTTCAAACAAATTTTTAGGTTTTATCGGCGGTGGACTAGCAAACGAGGTTGACGAATCCGAAATATCTTTTACTTTAATTTGTTTTGATTGCGACTGCATGTGTAATTTATTTGTAGGTTGTTCTTGGATGCTCGTTGAATATACTCGAGAGTTCTGTGTACTTACATCCACAGCTACATCTGCTGTTTGAGGAGGACTTACTTTAATATTGAATCCACTTTCATTGACATATATTTTAATTCTTTTACTAGGCCCATCTATTACAGCACCACTTATTTTTTGGTATTTATTATAGCGTGATTTCGATAAAGTTTTTGGACATTTCTTTGTAAAGGATGGAGTTTTATTTACTCGCAATGAACTTGATTTTTGAAATTTTTTGGATGGAACCTGCTTTAAAGTTTTCATAGTTCGCTTCTTTTTCTTAGAAGCTATTTTTACATCTTGTTTTTCAGTATCTGTGACAGTATTTGTGACTGTAGAACTTGCTGATTCGCTGCTATCTGCTTGTGGTGTAATAACTGTTATTTTCGGTTCGATTGGATAATGTTTTTGTTTTTCAGTCGTCTCAGCTCCATTAGTAACAGAACTAGATTTTTCTTTTTCCTGCACTAGTTCCACTTGTATACTTTTATCTTGAGCCGCATGATCTTTTTCTGTTGCAGTTTGTATAGCAATTTCTACTTTTTCAATAGACGAGCTATCTTTTTCTTCTATTTGGCTCCTTTTACTGGTTTCTTCATGGGATGTGCTTATTACTCTAATTTCTGGCGATAAAGGTTTTTGAATATGCACATCCTGTGATGTAATTGACTGCCTTTGAACTGATCTTTCTCTTTCGAATAAAGGTTTTGTAGTTGCATTAAAAATATCATTCGGTAAATCTGCTCCAAATTCTTTCAGTAATAATTGTCTCTGTCTTTCAACCTTTTTTAACATATTCAATATTTGCTCTTCACGCGATATTTCATTTTCTTTATCCTTTTGTACATTGTTATTAGTTTCTGTATGTTCTTCATTGGGACAAGATGCATCCCAAACAACACGTATATCCTGATTTTCGTTAGCTTCTCTTGGCGTAATAGTAATTTGTCGTTCCATAGGATATGTTAGACATTGTTCTAAACATTCCTCATTTATTAAAGTCTGTACTGCACGATTTAGCTTCTTCTGATGTTGATCTTTCAGTATCTTCCGTCGTTCTTCTTGCACATGTATATCTCTCTAAGGGAAAACAGACGTAATATAATTTATAATTTACAGTAAAAATTTCAAACAAATATTTGAAGGAGAATATCGTGTACCGGGTAACGTTCAACTTGGCTAGCTTTCAATTTTCGTTCATCACCTACTAAGTAATCCAGGTTTTGGAGAAGTGTTTGATAATCTCGACGTACTTTTTCCCTTAACACTGCATCTTCACCGCGTTTATGAGCATTAGATTTACGACTTTCTGCTAAATGTGTTTCAGTAGTTTGCCTCTGTCGAATTTCTTGAGCTACGTCAGTAGCACTCGGCTATAAATATAATATACATATCGTTAAGTCACGTAACACCTAATAGTTAATAATAAAGAATGTATCACAACAAAATTGTTTATAATTACAGTTTACTTCCTCAGATCAATTAAACCTTTTTAAAACAAAATCTACATATATCAGGTCATCCCATAAGAAATGCTACTTTTTGTTTTATATTTTAGTTCATAAAATTAAGAATCCTTTGAAGAAAAGCCTCAAAGATTATGTGATAGGTGGGAAATGATGGTAGATAGTGATATTTGACAGAGCTGTAACCAAAAATAATAGTACGCATTCATTTCTTTATGATTAAGATGACATTCAGAAGCATTATTTATGACTTGACCTAATACTTTTCTCAATGCAATTGCTTAAGGTTGTTCACATTATGCATTAAAAACATACATATTTTAATGTTAGATTGAAATTGCTATACTAGTACATTAATGCTATTGCTTTTACACTAACAATTACAAACCTCATTCCATGTATGTATTTTTTCAACTGCATCAACTGGTTTTTCATACGTCTTACTGTGATGCTTACTGTGATCATACAATTGCACTTTACTACTTCCTGGACATTTAACATGTTTTGATGTTCTTGTATGCTTAAATTGTTCACCATTGTCAGAAAAATATGATGAATCGTCGCTAAATAAATTCGAACTATCACCATTACTAGTAGTAGCTGAATCTGAAGATTGGTGTACATAATCTTCTGGTTTATACCTTCAATAATTAAGAGATATATCAGAAATAACTTTACATTAAAATTAATATTATAATATACCTTGGTATTTGATCAATTACAGGTGAAGTGGCATTTGGAATTTGTATTGTTCTTCCAGAATTTTTATCATCATATTTAGAATCATGTACACGTGTAGTTTGTTCATTAGTCTTTTTAGCAGTTGAGGTTTCTGTTGCTACAGGTGTTGCGGTTGAGCCATTGATACTCTGTGTTCTTAATACTGAAGAGTCATTTTCTGTATTAATACATATAGTTATTGGTTTTGATTTAGAAACTGATGAATGTGTTTTAAGATCACTTGGAATGACCTATAAAAAAAATTAACAGATATATAACTTTACACTTGTGCATTACTTTCATTTATATTTATATGTAAATATCATACTTGATCATTACATAAATATCATTCTTACATAAGGTTTTGTAATTTTTCCAGGTGATTTTCTAGCAATATGCTTTTTTGCTTTTTTCTTAAGAGATTTTTGTTGTTTATTTTCCTCACTTTCATCTTGTACAACATCTTTGTCTAGCATTGTAGTGTGAGGAAGTTTTGAGACCATTGTAGATCTAAGATTCTCTAATTCTCTTACTTGACGTAATCGTTCTCGATGCAGCTGCTGTGCAGTGTCCTTCTACATGGATTTTACTTAATTTTTTATAAATTTTGGTCTACTATAATACAATAATATTTATTCTAAGAAAATATATAAATTAAATGCCTTACTTGTGTACTATTTATATGTTTTATAGCCTCTTTTCCTCTTTTCAATGCCATTAATTTATTTCTTTTTTCTTTTTCTTGAATTATTGCATCATGATCAGGTTCCAACATTGCTGATATATGTGCTTGACCAATATCTTCCATATCTTCTAAATACTTTTGCTGTACTTCCATAATTTTCCCATTATATGCTTCTTTTAAATGTACTGCGCCATTCTGTTTAAATTTTTTAAGTTCCTCCTTGGCTATATTCCTAGCACGTTCTAAAAGCCTATCTGATATTTCTTTAGATTGTTGTCGTACCTGCACAAATTGTTATGATTAGCGATTTTCCATATAAAATATGCAATGTGTAAAATAAATTGTATGCAATATAATTACAATACATATAAAACATGCAATCTATAAAATAAATTATATGCACTACAAATTTCAATATAAATATAATTTTTGTCACGATTTTTCAAACTTTTAAATAATTTGTAATTTATGTACCTGTTCTAAGCGTAACCTTCGACGCCGATCACGTTCATTTTTCTTAATTTGATCTAAATCAGACAATACCATTCTTCCTCGTCGTATGTTTAATGGATTTCCGTTGACGGTAACGTTAATAGACATATTTTTTTACCTGTCATTCAAATAAATCTGCAATAAAGTACGCCGTCTTCTTACCTAACTCAAATTTGAAACAGTATGGACGGCCATTCTTGTTTCTGGTTCACAAACGGATTGTCATATTGTCCAATGGATCTGTAAACAGAACAGACCAAATAGACCAATGAGAGATTTCAATTAATGTCGAGGCGCGAATTTCAAACTGAAAACTAATTTCTTTTTTATTAGTGATTGTATTAAAAGTTCCTCGTTTTGTTAGGTAACAGTTGATTATAAAATGTAATTAAATAGATTGAAATTCATTTAAAAAATCCAAATATCTGTTTGAAAGATTTTTAATTGATGAAATTTGAAAAGAACCTTAACGTTGAGTGAAATATGATTGCAAAGCTTTTCATAATACTGTTGGAGTCTACAGTATTTCTTTATTATGTTCATTATATCTTAAAATTATGTATGTACAACATAAAGGAAACAAATTTTTCTCGTTATAAATTGTTCTCGGTAAAATGAGCTCTAAACTCGTCACTGAGCTATGAATTTATAACGAGGGAATGCTACGTACACTTTTAAATGATCGTGTTCAATATGTTTGAGACACTTCTTTAAACGATAAATACTATGCAACTACAACTATCTATTACTTTTACAGATTCCTGATGTTACTAGATTTATTAACGACTATCTTTGCTACATCTAGATACTTCTCAGGGTGCGTTCGGTTATTACTTGCAATGCTGTGAAAATGACATCACGCCCATAAAAGTTCTATAGACATGACATCATTTTCACAGTACTGCCAGCAATATCCGAACATCTTCAGCCAAACGTATCTGAAAGTTATCTATTATACATCCATCTTTTATCTTAAGGTAAACACTATACACCACTTATCTATCAATTGAATTAATTGGAAGTTTAAATAAAAGTTTAAT
Source organism: Calliopsis andreniformis (assembly GCF_051401765.1). NCBI lineage: Eukaryota > Metazoa > Arthropoda > Insecta > Hymenoptera > Andrenidae > Calliopsis > Calliopsis andreniformis. The sequence continues at coordinate 4,980,805 of NC_135067.1, read as the reverse complement.
GAATAATGGATGTGATCATTGATATAAACATTCTTCATACTACACAAATTTGAATAACAATTATGATAGCTATGTTTCTGATTCCCATTTCAAATCTCTTTGGAGCGTTCTTCGGTGCCATAATCGTCATCCTGTTTCATCCTTCAATGCTTATGCTTGTGACGGATATTTTTCATGCCGTTATAGAAAAACCATTCGCGAAGGAATTAATGGAAAGATGCTTATATTACATAACAATATTTTGAATTTCGCTCTCAAGCGTATTTCTCTACATCGAGATTTATATTTATCTAGCTTCACGCCATAACGTATAGATAAAAGGACAAGAATCGTAACGGTAGTGTGCATTTAGGGAATACCGTCTTTCAATGAGGAATTATCTAGTGAAATCACTAAAGCACAGCATTGTGTATGTATATATATTTTGTGCAGTCGGTATTACTCTAAACATGCCAATGCTCAGTGGCAACTACATCCACGCTTGAGATATACGCTTTATCATTGAAGTATCACGTATCTTTCGCACTTCTTTATATTAAGTTCATTCAGGTGATTAATGTTTGTCTAAACAAATAGTGAATCTACCACGGGAGCATTAATTGCCATAGGATTTTCGTTCTATTTGTGTTGAAAGTAATGAGCTCGAAGTGAAACAATCAAAGACTGAAAAGGATACCTATATTGACGAGAGCTTCTATGAATGTGTAATGCTGAATTGTATATTACTGGACCGCCAAAACTTCGTAACAACGTACAAAATAATCCGCTTTTAATTAACTTGCACCGATACCACGATGATTTCTAACGTATCGTTTGTACTTGTGTTTCTGTAGGGCATCTGAAGAATGAAAATAGTGCTCTCTAGAAAATACACATGAAATATTTTAAACAATGCATATTACGAAATTACAGAACATAATTTTAAGGGCATATGGTAAGTACTAGTTAGTTTTTTCATCCACAATCCTAAATTTGATGTAATGTATCATATTAAATATTACATATATAGTCTCTTAAAGAAAGATTTGCAGGGATGCTGTATTTAAAAAATTATATTTAAATTTATAAAAGTCTGTGTAAGATTAATTATTGTAATGTAACAACATTTGGAAACTGATAACGTTGTATTGTTTATCAATTACTTTCTACAATGTCTGCAAGATATATCACTGATACATTTTGGAGCAGGATGCGAATGGGCATTAGTTTTTCTTCTGATGAGTTAAAGCAATGTCTAAAAAAGAAGTATTTTTAATAATTTGATTAAAGACATTGTAAAAATTATTATTGTGAAAGACTATCAATTATTAATATGAACCAACAAATACGTGTGACATTAACAATTAGTATTTTATGTTTCATTAATTTCTTAGTATAAATAATTAAATTAATTAAACAAAAATATATGGATGTTTGATTTTTTTTTTTAAATAACCATAGTAAAATAAATTGAAAAACTATAGTAAAACAAATGATAATATATTATCATATGGATATTCATTTTTAATTTTGGTCTTTTTTAGTACTAAGAACATGCTTTTTATGTAACTAAAACTGAATTAATTATTACTAAACTGAAGTTGTTTTAGTAATATTTGAAATATTTTCAATTATATAAATATTTTCACTTATGTGAGATTTACATATATATTATTGTCTATAAGTAATATAAAGCAATTAAAGCATTATTGAAGTATATTAGAATTTCATATTTTAGTAATATGTTTAAATTATGTGTTTAGTAATATATTTGCATTATTTTGTTATGTAATTACGAAAGGTGTTATTTTTCATAAATATTTCAGATTAGAATATATGGAATTAAAATGGCACGCAGACGTAAAACTGAAATGAAAACATCATCTGTGAAGTCATCCCTTAAGTATGTACCTGTCAGAAAATCTAGTAGACAAATAGCTAAGAAACAATTAGAAGAGAAAAAAGTTAATGGAGACATTTTACATGTGTCTTATTCAAACAATCAAGAAGATAACAAGAATGCAGAATACACGAATCCGAAAAAGAATCAAAATTCTTTAAGGAAACATAATAAGCATAAAAGTATCTCTAATAGTAGTATACATGTAATTAGTGAAGAGTGTTCATATTCATCGTCACAATACAAAAAAGACACTAGTGAAAGTGATAGCCAAGATGGAATAGATGTTATGATTGATCAATCTGAAAAGCTTAGTCCTGAAGATGTCCAACAAGTAGTTGTTGGTACACCAAGTAAGGAAAGTGTAACTGAGCCTGATGCAACTGCGATTGAAATGTGGCCAGAAGTGGTAGAAGAAACCATAATTTGTGAAGAAATGGAAGTCAAAGAAGATGTTAAAAATAGCACGTGTACATTTAGGGAAGAAGTTGATGCAATGGCAAAGGAGGTACTACTTATGAGTAACTCTTCTTCAGAAAGAAAAGATTTTGTTCATTTTACTGTGATACAAGACAAGGATGGTTTAAAATCCGTGGTTAATACTAATAATGAATACTGCGCTATGCAAACAGATATTTCTAATGTACATACAACAGGAACTGAAAATTCCATATCAACTTTATGTATAGATGTATCAATGACTTCTGATGATAAAAATAGTAAATCATCTAATTTGGATAGTATGTTTAATGATAAACGAGACTTACACATGAATAAGAGTATGTGTATGAAAGCATCACAGGAACTTTTATCCAAAAATGATGCATTTTATAAAATAGACAACAAATTAGCAGATATGCAAATTAGTGAATCATCAAAAGAAATACAAAAACTAGTTAATGATTTGTCTAATACTGAAGACATAATGTCTCCATCACAAATTGTTAGCAATACAGAGAAAGTGATATCAATGAGCGTTGATGATGAAAGTAGTTCATCGATATTAGATAAAATAGAACACTTACATCAATCAAATAATTCTCCATCTGATATTGTGGATACAAATACAACAGAACAGAATAGATGCACCTCTTATGAGCATAAGACAGACTGTATAAATCAAGATTTACTGAAATCAAAAGTTCTGCAAGATAAGAAAATCGGAAATCAGCGGAAAACTGTACAATCACAGCAGACTAATGAATTATTATATGATGACAGTGAAACAGACAATAAAATTGATGGAGAAGATACAAAATTATCTAGTGGCAGTGACAACAGCAATGACACGTTATTATCTATAAGTAGTTGCAAAGTAACAGAGATTGACACAAAATGTAATAGTAATTTAAATGATATTGATAAAAGAGTTGAGTTTAGGAGTCGAAGTGGTAGTACTGATACAACAGGTTCAGAAAGTGGATCAAACAGTTCTGGTGTTAGGAGAAGCAGTAGAATTAGATCTATTGGTCTAATGAAACAAAGGTATGTATTTTGATATTAAAACATACAAATATTTTTATATTAATTTATGTTGCTATTCATAATACTGAATAAGAATTAAGTAGAACTAGTATTTATATAAAAATATTTTATAGGTCTCGAGGCCGTGGATTAGTTATAAAACCAAATTTAGATATTTCAAAACCAAATCTCCAACAAGAACGAGAAAAAATATCCAATAATACTGTTGCAATTGCTCAAGAAGTAAAAATAGATAATTCACTTGAGCCACAATCAGATAAAGAGAATAATATTAATAAAACAACAAATACGTTCGATTCGTTTACAATACAACCTACTACTTGCAATACAACAGGCTATGACTCAGACTCTTCTAAACCAGTTAAAGTAAAATCTCGTTGGCGAAGATCCAGTGAACTTGAAATGGGTGGTTCAAGTTTAGGATTTAGTTCTACATCAGCAATTGGATCTACATTTGGAACAACAACTGCAAATTTGCCTGAATTGCCAGGATCATCTGTATCGTTCAAGTCTGGGCCTGGAATTCTAACAGACATTGGTTCTTCAGATTCTGGATCTGGATCTATATCTTTATCCACAAATGTTCAACCTAATATAGAGACAGAACAAGTAAAAGAAACGCCAATAGCAGCTAACAGTACCGCTGTAGTGCAAATTCCAAGGGCTGTTGGTGCAAAGATTTCATTACCTATGGTCTCTGAAATAGAAGATAGAGAAATGCAAGAAAGACTAAGCCAGTTTGAATATTTACATGAAAATTTATATCTAACAGAAAGGTAAATAATACACGTAAGTTTATATTTATAAAAATTTAATATTTATAATAATATTTTTAGGTATACGAACAAAGAGACTAAACGAATGGTGTGCGATTGTTTTTTAACAGAAGAAGAAATTGAAAGAGGAGAATTAGGTTGTGGAGAAGATTGTTTAAATAGACTTCTCATGATAGAATGGTACATATGCTAAAAAAATTATGTACAACATATAGTAATCATAACATAACAGGTTAATACGTTATATTTATATGTATAATTAATATGATATACAAATTTTAGTGGCCCTCGATGTGTAGTAGGTGATCGCTGTACAAATAAAAGGTTTCAAAATTGTGAATATGCTAAATGTGAAGTATTTAGAACAGAAAAAAAAGGTTTTGGCTTACGTGCCATGGTTGACTTATTAGCGTAAGTGTTCTCAAATGTAATTTATAATAAATATAATACATAATGAACTGTTAATGAATTTGGTATTTGTAGGGGCGAGTTTATAATGGAGTATGTAGGCGAAGTAGTTGATCCAAAAGATTTTCGACGTAGAGCAAAAGAATATTCAAAGGATAAAAATAAACATTATTATTTTATGGCATTAAAGTCTGATCAAATTATCGATGCTACTATGAAAGGAAATGTTTCTCGATTTATAAATCATAGTTGTGATCCAAATTCTGAAACACAAAAAGTAAGTATTGATAATGAAAATAACTATTTAAATTTGCATACTAAAACATTTTATGAATTTGTAGTGGACTGTAAATGGTGAACTAAGAATAGGCTTTTTTAATAAAAAATTCATAGCTGCTGGTGAAGAAATTACGTTTGATTATCACTTCCAACGTTATGGGTATGCATTAGTAGCACCATAATATATTTAAAAGTATGGAAATTAATCTATTTGTGTCATGAATTATTTTGTACATTTAGAAAAGAGGCGCAGAAATGTTATTGTGAAGCTCCTAATTGTCGTGGTTGGATAGGTGATACACCAGAAGAAGAAAAAGAAAAGATTGAAAAGAAAGAAAAACGTGAGAAAGATATGAGAAAGAAGAAGGGAGAAAAGAAGCAGACAGATTACATGGAAGATGAAGATGTAAGTTTCGATTACCTTACAAATTTCCATAATTACTTTATTTATGGGCCTACTTTATATTTTGTTTCAGTTGGAAGAAGAAATAGATAAACTGTGCGCAGGTGGTTTGAAAAATAGAGCTCATACATTAACTTTAAGTCGATTAATGGTACGCAGCAGAGAATTGGAACATAGAACACGTCTTTTGCGTCTTATACAAAGCGGAGAGCAACCATGTCGAAGATTATTTTTGGATTATCATGGTTTACGTTTAATTTGGAGCTATGTTATGGATATTTCTACAAATGATTCCGACGAAGCACAACAATTTCGGCTGGAAGTTTTGAAGACTCTAAATACACTTCCAATTCCTAATAAAACGATGTTAATGGATAGTAAAATTTATAACGTGGTTGACAAATGGTCAAGACGACTGTATTACTCTCTAAATGGAGACTCTCCAGAAGATGACCAAGGGAAATCAAAACCAAATTCTGAAGAATTGCAGATTGGCTATGATAGTAGTGAAAAGAAGAACTTGTATCAGTTAAATGATGTTGAGAAACAAGAAAGTAGCATTGAAAATTGTGTACCGATTAATGAAATAAAATCAGACAATACAGATCAAAATCTTATTCCTGAATTAGCTTCAAGTCTTTTAGCGGAATGGTCAAATTTAAAAGAAGTTTTTCGAATACCTAAAAAGGAAAGAATTGAACAAATGAAAGAACATGAGAGGGAAGCAGGTAATATATTGAATCATTTATTAATACAACATACGATTTTGTATTTTAATTAATCTTATACACTTGCTTCTATAGACCGTGGATACAGAGAAGAATTAGAAAAGGAAGAAAAGAGAGGAACATCATACGATAGGTATGAGTAAAAATAACAAATAATATGTAATTGATAATAAAGTATGACTATTTTATTTTTTAGACATAGATCTGATAGATATGGAAGAAATGAATTAGAGAAACGCGGAGACAGAAGACGAGGTCGAGACTCTCCAGAAAATGAATACGCTCGTACAAAAGATAAAAGAGTAGAAGAAAGAAGTAGCTTAGTTCCAATTCCACGAATGACAAAGTATGAACGTAGGCAACTATTTGCTATGAAAGTCGCCAAAGAAGAAGAAGAACGGCAGCGTCGACAGCAACAAGAATCATGGCAAGATCATGAAACTAGATGTTTGGCATTAGGTATAGATCCTCACACAACTGCCATGGTAGATCCACAAACAGGATATCCTGTATTTTATAATCCGTCACTTGGACAGTGGCAACATTACCCTACACAAGGTATTGCCATCTTTTTATTTTTTACAAGAGATATTAGGTGACCCGAAAATTCCAATTTTTTCAAAACTTTGTGGATTTGTTGGGGACCTTAAGAGAAATATTAGATGTTTTCTTATTCATGTATTTATCTTCAAACTACAGTAGATATAAAAAAGTGGTTGGAATGAAAATTTAATAGTGCTTTATGCTACTTAAGATTATACTATTAAAACGGTAAAATTTTTTGTTTAAATAAAAATTCTCCACTAAAAAATAGGCTGTAAGTGTCAAAATTAAATTTGTGAAGAAAACAGTTTACTGATATTGGCGTTCATATAAATATACTTTTTATGAGAAAAAAAACCAATTTATTTTTTAAATGGCACAGTCTTTTTTATTTTCGCTCTTCAATTGTAGCAGATAAAAAAATAGTCTAATACTTCTCTTGAGGTTTCCAAGAAACCCACAAGATTTGGAAAGATCAGAATTTTCGGGTTGCCTAATGTCCCTTGTTAGTTCACGTAATTTTTATCGTGTTATTTCAACAATTCAGGATTTGTGTTATAGATGGAGAAATAAATCAACAGTGTACTCCGGTATACGTAGGGGGACCTCAGTCTGTATCTGGTCATTCACAATCTGGTATAGCGCCACAAAGTTCGCATGTCCTGCCACCATCAATGTCTTCTGAAATATCGCCTGGTATGTCAAACAGCATACCTTCAGGTGTACCTCCAGTGGTGTACACATTAAGTCAAACGCCTGTGTTCAATCAGACTACGACAGCTTATTCTATATTACCTCATTGTCACCAACAATATCCTGAAAACCAATTGTCAGTTTCGAATAATTTAGTTCACGGTGGAACTCCACCTGTTACGATTCAGACTCAGCCTCTTTATGATCATATTGATAAACCATCGGATCAACAATTTTCTACGAAAACGTTTAAACCATCGCAACCAGAAGTACCACCTATAGATTTACCACCTAAATGGAAAAGTGCAACTGACGCCAGAGGCAGAACGTATTACTATCATGTAAAAGAGCGAATATCACAATGGTTACCGCCACCACCAGATCACATTGGAGTTCAACCAGATTCATCTTCAACTTCGGAATCCAGCGAAGAATCTAGTTCGTCAAACGAGGACGATGAAGACATTGATGAAGACAATAATGAAGATCAAAAAAATGAAGAAATTGATTTAAATAATACTTTAATAGAAAAGTCGTTAAATGGTTCTAAACATGTTGCGGCTAAAAAAAGTGGCAGTCATAACTTAAGTGGAGCTTCGGGACCTTTTCCGGAAGGCAAGAAAAGAAGAGAGGGATTGGTTCAGGAAAGAATTATTAGTGTACGTTACGTTTTTTATATTTTTTTTTCAAATAATAAATGTTTGTATTTACTATTACATGTATGTTTAAACCATTTATAGCCACGCAGAGAAGAAGATCGTATCGATCATAAAATACATAAAGGAATAAAGGAAAAGTTACGTCGACAAAAGGAAAGAGCGAAATTTAAAGAGCACGTTGAAAAAATACGAAGGCATCGACGTAGTAACAAATCGAAATCACATTCACGGCATAGCTTAAATAAATTACAATCGCCTTCAACCGATTTATCAACGATGTCCGAAAGAAAAATTAAAGACACATTTAGGATAAACATGGCCAATGTGATGGTACACTTTTTGAATCCGTATAGGAAAAATGATTGTAAGCAAGGTAGAATAACTAATACAGAAGACTTCAAACATCTTGCTAGAAAGGTATGGACACAAAATTCAAATATAAAAGGTATTTTATATTATTAATATTGAATTTAATCTGTGAAATATTTATCTGTTTTCAGCTTACACATTTTGTACTCGCGAAAGAACTGAAACACTGCAAAAGTGTAGATGAATTACAATGTAATGAAAATGTTAAACATAAAGCAAAAGATTTTGTACGTAAGTATATGAGTAAATTTGGTGCAGTGTATCAGAAAAGTACAGACGAAGATTAACTGTGTAACTGCTAACATAAAATTGTTATTTATTACATGAATCTGTTATCTCGAATATTGTAATATATCTAGTAGAAATATATCTAAATAATGCCTATGTGTAGATATATTTGTAATTATTATTATTGTAACATAGATGAATTTATACATGCTTCGAAAACATTCTAGTAATTTAATCATTAAAAAAAATTTGTAAATTTCTAACTTCGTACATTGTATGAAGCATGAAGTAATATATCTGATAATTTTTTCTTTAAATTTCGTTTTACGTCCTACTGTGTGGTATGCCTTACAGAATTATGTTACATATTGCCCTATTCCGTGTATCAGTTTCAAAACGAATATTAAATTTATACTTTATCTTTGAATGTATTATTAAGATTTTAAATATTGTAAATAATAAATATTGTAAAAGAATTTTTACTGTTTCATAAAAATAGCAACTATTGTTTCTTTAATATGTATAAGAAGTAAATGAAACGAAAAACAGTAAATTTTAGATCTCGACTTACTTTATACATTCCTATAAGAATCTCCCTCGCAGTACAAAAATTAATGCTGTGATGCATCATTTTTTAATTGAAAGGATGTAAAACTTTAAATAAAGTTAATCTATGTCTATCGTTAAAACATATTAAATCGTTTATTAAATTCCCTAAATTCTTTGAATAACAATCGTAATAAAAGAACAAATTATTGTTTCTCTCTCATTCATAATTTATCTTTACATATTGCATGTATATGTGTCCGGTATATTTTTTAATACCAAAGGATTTTATAATAAATCATGAATTTTGTCGGAATAAAAAATATATAGCAATGTAAATATTCATTTTAAACCAACAGAAAAACCTTTAATGGAATATTAAGAAAATGTTATAGCAGTTATAACCATTTGAAGTACTGGATAAAACTGCAAAATGAAATTAAATTTTTTTAAAAATATCTAAAAACAAAATGTTACTCTTGATATCCTTTAAAATAAATCTTCGTAAAAATATTGGTAACAAATCAGTGAAGTTTTCTACGTAAAAATTAAACTAATAAGTAGTATAAATATCGAAAAGTTTAAGACGCGATTTTAGTTACTTGTAAATAACTTGGAAAAATTTTTTATGTGCGATATATATTTTTATCATTCGATTGAGCGGTAAAAGTATATTCAAAATTCAAATTTCGTTAAAAATGCTCATAGTATTGTTAGAACAATCAATATGTACATAGGATTTGTTAGACTAGAATGAAAATTAGTTTTTTAACAATCGTCTCTAGACGGTCGAAATCTTATACATTCTCAATTGGGTTTATAGATACTGGTAATCAACAATTACAATTATACGTAGTAATTATTTTTTGAATTTTGTTTTTGATTCGATCTGACATCGATATCTCGCAATATTCTTCATTTATGTTCACATCAAGGCATTCAAGTTCACACTTATTGATACTTCAAACTTCACACTAGTTCACGCGTGTTCACGCTACTATTTATAATCATTTAGTCGTCATTTATATATAATCTTTAACGATTTTTTTTAAGGATTATATAAATAAGATATATGCATACATATGACTAAAAAAAATTATTTGTTTTATACATAGTTTGAACTAGTTTGAACAATGAATATTCTCAAACCAGAATTAATTTGGGTAAATGGTCTGTGCTACAGATTTTTAGACAACAGCGAAGGGAGAAGTTCTCATAATATTTCTCCATATATTGAAGATGAGAATCAATTTGGTTGTATAGATTATGATGAAGAATCTAGTACTGATATAGAAATTGTGCCATTTGATACAAAATATAAACACACATTTAAAGTTCCAAAGTAAATATTATTTTTAAAATATAATAATAATATGTTACATGATCAAGTAAAAAACTAACAGTAGTAATACTAGTTGATAATATTTTAGATCATTTTTTCCATTTATCATTGGAGCTAAAAATGCTGTTCGTAAAAGATTGGAAACAGAAAGTAAAACAACTATACAAATTCCAAGACTAGGTGAAGATGGAGATATTGGTAAATATATTATTATATGTCATTAATAAAAAATGTATAAAGTAATAATATAAGAGTAGCAAGGTAAAAGAATAGTTGACATAATACATAATCATTTTAAGAATAAAAATTTAATACATATATTTACAGCAATAATTGGATATGATCATCAAGGAATAAGAACAGCACGTCGAAGAATAAATTTAATAATTGAATCTAGTAGGAAAAGACTAAATACTACACATTTTTTATCTATACCTTTAAATGAAGGTTGTATAATAATGGAATTTAGAAAATTCAAGATGAATGTAATTGCAAATTTTCAAGAAAGAGCTGTTGTCTCAGATAAACTTTTTCAGATACCAAGCAAATTGCATATTACTATTGGATTGCTAACATTACTTGATGATATAGAAAGAAACCAAGCTGTCGAAGCTTTAAACTATTGTAAAGAACATATCGTAAAGTATGAAATTACTATAATACTAAGAATTTCTATTATCATTGCATGTAGTATCTAAATTGTATTATAATTATTTTCTTCATTATGAATTGTAGACAAATTATTAAAAAGCATGGTCACATTCGTATACGTTTACAAGGACTTGAGATAATGAATGATGATCCTAGAGAAGCGAAAGTTTTATATGCAAAAATAGTACCAAATGAAGCTCTCCAAAACATGGTCGACGAAATTATGAATTATTTTGCGTACATAGGTAACACAGTGTATTTTTATATTAATATTACATGAATATCAGAATAATGGTCAGAATCAGAATAATGTGTGGATTGTGTAGGTTTTTTGCATAAAGAAAAAGACAGTGTTAAGTTACACGTTACTTTCATGAATACAAAGTTTACTTCAAGAGATGAAGAAGTTGATACTAAGACTGTTAAAACATTTGATGCAACAGAAATTTTGGAAGTAAATATATATAATATTCATTTCAATAATAAAATATACATAAATATTATATTAAAATTATTTTAAACTTTTAGGCTTTCAAAGAGACTTCTTTTGGAGAAACTCTATTAGAAGAGATTCATATATCACAGCGTCATACAACAGGACCTGATGGATATTATCAAAAAACTGCAAAAATAAATCTACTAAAAGATTTGTAAATAAGTTATGTTTGTAACTATTTTCTAGAAGAATGCGAGTTATTTAAATATTTAATGTTATAATGCTAAAAGCAGTACATGCTTTTGAGATCTAAAAATATTTTTGTTACTTATAACTGATATTTGTAAAAATTTAAAGCTTTAATAATATAATACAAACATTCAATTAATAAATTACAAAATTATTACTAAAAAACATCTATGAACGCAAAGAAATCAAGACATCTAAAGAAGGCTCCATATAAAAACAAGTTAATAACAAAATAATGTTTGCAACTTGTATGACATGTGTTAGATGATAAATATACATTTTTTGTTATAAAACGATTAAAAAATAATGACTTTTTGATAGTTTCTCATAAGTGACAATCCTTCATAATTTAAAGATACCTCAATTTTAGGATTTCCTATAAATAATTCTTGAAATACATTTGAGACATATTTTTCTCTTTAAAAGTAATAATACAATAGTAACGAAAAACTAATTGAAAATAAGAAACAGAATGATAAGTAATATGAATTTCTTTACAGAAGTTTAAACATACAAATGTTCCCGCGGCCGAGACATTCGCATTTGCCTTACTCGTTTCACTTTTCAGTCTCAAAGACTTCTGGGTAATTGACGCACTTCCTAAATTAAATTTGCACAATATCATGACTATGGCCATCTGTACTGAAATGCGACAATTCACATTCGCGAGAAAAAATACTGTGAAATTCAAGGCATCATAAGAACACTGTCGTCCAATTATTTCACATTGTTGCCCGTTTTTAAATTATTATGAACTTTCCAGTGAAATTTTAGGAAACAGAATAAGAGTAAGTTGGTGCCCATGGAGCGCTGAAGTGTTCTTAGAAGTTTCTAGTTCTAGTTTCTTTACAATATTTTATACAAGTCAATTTTTATTACAAAACAACGATTCTAATACATTTTCAGACATTTATAATTAAAGATATATTTTACGAAAGTATTAAAAATTCATATATCTATTCTCTGAAGTTTTCTACACGGTCAATTTTTGTAAAATTCTGAATTCTTCTGCTAATCTGAACGGTCCAATCGCATCGTAGTTGCTTTACATCGATCAGTGATCATAGTCCCAGTCTTTATTCCACCTTCCACCCCTGAGTCCTTAGAGGTGGAAGCATCCCGCCATTATTTTCGGGCGCCGAGAAGTACACGTGTAAAAGGAAAATATAGAGGGCCCAAATATGAAGCAAGCCCTTAAAATTTATGAGCTTCTCGAAGTGCAGCTTAATCAGAACCAAATATTCACAGAAATATCTCCCTAACAGAGCATCTTTTGAACACCATATACTACTGAAACGAAATCGTTACGATTCATGGCGACAAATTCCAGAATTCTTCTTAACGAAATATTTCCCGCCCTTTTAAGCTGGGCTTTCTCCTCGCCACTCCTCGCCACTCCTCGCCGTGTCATCCATATGCTATAGGGAATAACGTGTCCCTATATTTCGTATTTCGTTTACGTAGTCTAGCGGTTTGAAATTTTGCTAAAAATTTCTGTATCATTATTACTGAATAGGAATTATATTAAAGTTAGATTCACGTGATAACGTAGCAGAACTGTTTCGAGTAGATTCGACGAGTTCCATTTGCACGAAAAAATTCCTAAAATCCGTGAGGCGTTCGCAGCGCCATTGTGCGGCATTCGTAAGAATATTTCTTGTGACGCAATAGGAACTCGTCCTTTCCGTCGACCTACCGTGAGTGGAACATGTCGCATACGTCCGAGCTAAGGTAAGTTTGGTTTTTCATGCGTTATCGCTGTGGACGCTTGCTTTCTTACACCCTGCAAATTCTTCGTTTATGTCGCGTTTCCGCGAATCTTGCGCCGTGCAAGGTTGAACGTCGATAGCTGATGCTAGATCCTGAAAAAATAGTGCCGCAATCGACGAATGCATGGACACGAGACTGACAACATGGCGTGCATTCGTTTTTGTCACATTGTTCTCAAAATTAATATCAATCCTTTCCTCCTATTAACTTTCGTAGCTCCAACGTTGTTACAATCGAGAGTTCAGCCGAAATTATGCGTTCGTTAGACGTAAAACTTTCCAATTGTAAATTGTTCGAGATTACGAGTATGCATGCCACTTGATCTCCAAAACACGTTTTACTTTACATTAGAAAATTACGTAATAAAATAATGTTTTTTGGTAGGATTTTGGTAGAAAATAGATTGAATGAAAAATGCTGTACAGAATTGTTGGTACTGTGTCTTCTTTTTTGAGTGAAAGACGTCTTACCTGTTTGGACATGCTTTCGCGTGAGTCACTGTCAACGCATCCATCGCTGTCGATGAATTCATTGTTAGAACTATTTAACGGTTTGCCTTGAGTAGAGTGTATTATTACACGTATGTAAAATCGTTCGCTTTCTAACGAAAACTGATATAATTGGAATTTATAATGTTGGAATTTCTGATTCAAGGTCATTTGAATTAAAAATGAATATACTTTCCCTAATTAATATTACTGCACAGTATGAAATATACAATGAATAATAAGGGAACAATGAAACATAATGTATTCCTACTGTTATAGCAGAATTTAATTAATTAATTAATAATAATGAATTGCAAATAATTTAAATTACTGATATTTATTAAATTTAGGAAAGAATATTGCATTATTTTATTTGTATTTCAGGAACGATGATCAATGGTCAGGAGATTCCAAAAATGGTCCTAGCGAAAGTGAACAGCCAACATACGATGGCCCTTCCGGCATGGACCCAGAGGGGATCATCGAGTCCAATTGGGACATTGTAAGTAAATGTGTCTGGTAGTTATAAACACTACAATGAAATATTACAATTAAATCAAGTATAAAATTTCTTTTAATTGTCAGTTTTGTATTTTGCTTAATAAAATTACTTGAAGTTGTAAACAATAATAGACATCAAACATTAATTCTATGTTTATGTAACATTTGTATTTATGTATTTTAAATTAGGTCGTGGACAATTTTGATGAAATGAATTTAAAAGAAGAACTATTACGTGGTATTTATGCTTATGGATTTGAAAAACCATCTGCGATCCAGCAACGTGCCATACTGCCATGTATAAGAGGACACGATGTTATTGCACAGGCACAATCAGGTAAATATATTAATTTAAATTTATAAATATATTATAAAAATCACAATATGTAACATATGTAACACAATGTTTAATAGGAACTGGCAAGACTGCTACATTCTCAATTTCCATTCTGCAACAAATCGATACCAGTATCAAAGAATGTCAAGCTTTGATTCTAGCCCCAACCCGTGAGCTGGCTCAACAAGTATGTATTAATTTGGTTTATGGGTAGCAATATGCGCATTCACGAAACGAATAGAATTTCATTCAATTTTATTCATTTTCAGATCCAGAAAGTTGTTATTGCTTTGGGAGATTTTATGCATGCCGAATGTCATGCATGTATCGGTGGTACCAATGTACGTGAAGACATGCGGAAGTTGGATCAAGGTGTTCACATAGTAGTCGGCACACCTGGCAGAGTCTATGATATGATCAGTCGACGAGCATTGCGAGCCAATAGTATCAAACTGTTCGTGTTGGATGAAGCTGATGAAATGCTTTCTCGTGGTTTTAAGGATCAGATTCATGATGTATTCAAATTACTACCTAATGAAGTACAGGTACATAATTACTTTCTATACAAATAATATGATTTATCCTTTAAATGAGTCCATTTTTAAACATGATTGAATATGAGTTTCATTTCTTGTATATATGTTAATGCGTTGACTGCCGAATGAATTTGTACAACACACGTTGAAGCTGAGTCAGTGGTTGGCAGCGCGCCAGTCAACGTGTTGAACATGTTTAATCCCTTACGTTTTTCTATATCTCAGAGGTCTCATTAATCTAAAAATTTTAATTGGAGCCATTTCAAGAAATACTTCTGATACTGACAGAGTACTTAACAAATCAAGTATAAGATCATTAAAGGTGTGTCTAAGAAGAAATATTCAAATTAATGGAGGTCTGAATATTACAGTAGTGGCTCGTGTAGTTGACTATTGCTACCTCAATCAGTTTTTGAAATTAGTTTTACGAAGTAATATGCTACATGTAAAAAATCAACTTCCATTTTGTTACAAATTTTGTTCTTTTTTTTTTGTGCCTAATAATAGATCAGAAATTTGGTTCATATATAAAATATAAAAAGAATATATCAGAGTATACAAGAGTATACTATATTTTAAAATTCTTCATACTAATAGTTTCAAATTTAATACAGTATCAGTGTTAAGTTACAAAACAGTTTAACTCAGAATTAAATTCAACCTAATTTATGCCATTATATCGTACTTACAAATAATATTATAAAATTCATATACATGTAAATTATACAAAGAAGAACAAATTATGTAAATAATTATTGCAGTATTACTTTATTTCTATATTCATTGTGATATTGTAAGCTATAACTATAAAATAAATGTTCATTTTCCAGGTTATATTGCTATCTGCTACCATGCCAGGAGATGTGTTGGATGTATCAAAATGCTTCATGCGACGTCCAATTCGTATTCTTGTTAAAAAGGAGGAACTCACACTAGAGGGTATTAAACAGTTCTTCGTCTACGTTGAACGTGAAGAATGGAAATTGGAAACACTCTGTGACTTATACGATACATTGAGTATCACCCAAGCAGTTATTTTCTGCAATACGCGGCGCAAAGTAGATTGGCTGACAGATAATATGCGCATGCGCGATTTTACAGTCTCTGCCATGCACGGAGATATGGAACAGAAAGAACGAGACCTTATTATGAGACAGTTCAGAACTGGATCATCCCGTGTCCTCATAACGACCGATCTTTTAGCGCGTGGTATTGATGTCCAACAGGTTTCACTTGTCATCAATTATGATTTACCTTCCAACCGAGAAAATTACATCCATAGGTGAGTAACAGCATTAATGATATAAACGCATGATAGCCTATCCATATATGCTAAATGTGATAAATAACGTCTACTTATATGTAACTTAATGTTCTACAAAATATATGTATTGATATACAAATTCTTTTTCAGAATCGGTCGAGGTGGTCGTTTCGGTCGTAAAGGAGTGGCTATTAACTTCATTATAGACGAGGACAAACGAACCTTAAAAGATATTGAATCATTTTATAACACTCACATCGATGAAATGCCAATGAATGTTGCAGATTTAATTTAAATCTGATTATTGGCTATAATTCATTATAATTAAAAAAAAAAGAAATAAAAGTAAGTGAAATACGGAGCTCTCAGCTGATCTCTCATGGTGTGTGAGTATATATAGAGTGAGTTGGTGAACTATAATCGCTTATGTAAACGCGATTTACCAAAATATTCCAACATTCTCATCTCAGTTTCATTTTGTAACAGTAGATTCCTGGAATAGTCGGCTACATTAGAAAAACGAGTACTACTACGTTATAATAATTACAATTACAATTACCACTACAGATATACTACTTCTATCACTATTGCTCTTACTGTTATTACCGTTACTGGTGTATAATCTTTCGCTTCTCTCTTCTTGTTCAATATTTATTATTGCTACTTCTCCCGCTACTATTCCTACTATATAACTACTGTTAATATCATTAGTATCCCTGTTTACTACCATTACGTGATTACTGAAAGTTGTGCAATTTTTGGTACGAATTAGTAGCATATTAATATCGCATTAATACACGATCGTTGTGATTGTTACTGTTTACTTGCGCAAGGCGATAGAAAGGTGTGAAGTGAGGAATTTCAGCTCGTTCAGTTTGACCTCTCGCTGCACAACAGTTCGGAAAAACTTGAATAGTGTCTAGATGCATTTGCAATTTTATCCCATGAGTTCGAATTTCGTGATAAGTTTCAAGACTTTTATCTTGAACCATCTTATTTCATCTTTTCTACGCAACTTCTCCAACTGGATGATTCATTCGATGTTCTGTGGCCCTTCTTCAACGCTTCTACCACCGCGATTGCAACGTGTTTTCCTAGGCAGAAGTTTAGTTGGGTATTGGAGGGGGTACTTTAATCACAAGCGTTGCCGAAGGAGATGTACATTCGAACTTAGATAATATGAATTTTTGTATATCCCAGATCCCAAGTAACATACCTTCAGTAAGAAATAAAGTGTTTGACCTTTTAATTGTGGTTTTTGTTATTGCATTCATTATTACATGCACAATATCAAATACACGTTGATTTGGTTTTATAATGAAAATCCTGAATGAGTGACATACTGAAGAAAATAGTGTGTGTACTAATACAATGAGTTGTCGCCGGGATTACGTCGGGAACAAGTTCAATGAAATGTGTACATTATTTTTAAAAGGAAGTGCTCACAATTTTTTATTTGTATTTGCAGGCAATTTTGAGCGGTCCAGAAATGAGGGAGATATTTTTGGAAATAAAGACCAAATTTCGTGATTCAGTATAGAAGTTTTATAAATTGATTACCTTTCTAGTTTTCTACCTTTTGCGGGTTATTAATGATATAATATCAGTGTCGATTTATTATTTATACGCTTGCATAATTTATTATTATACTTATAGGAGCCAAATTTTCACACAACCATTTTATATCTTGTCAATAAAAAAATTGATAAAAATTTTCATTGCATTAGTTATGTATTTGTGTGTTTCGTTGCTAATAAAATTTTAATGTTTCGTACGCAGCTTTTATATTGTATCTGTACACTAAGAATAGCAGTTAATCATTGCTGATGAGTTCGTAAGTTTTCGAAAGTTGGAGTAATTTCTTGGAATTTTAGTCGGTCATATTTTGCTTTGTAATTTTCTCCGTATTCACGTGCTTAGAAACTGCTCGAATTTCCGAAAACTACTCCTTATTTTGTAAATACAAACTTTTTAAATGGTTTATTGTATTTATGCATTATAAATTAATTACGTCTGCATAATCGTACCGTCAAGCCAATAAATGTATTATTTGCACGTATTCTGTTGCATTATTACTTTACGTTTTTATGTTCGTTTTCAGTATTTGACTTTATACCGAGGCCTGTAAATACTAAGAAAGAAAAACTATTTAAGATATAAAATTGGGAATATAATAACATATACACGTATTAAACGTATAAAAATTAATGTAGAAAAAATTTAATGACACGTTAAAAATGGATGTTTCCAAAAGATTTTAAATTTATAAGAAATTTGTAATCCAGTAAATGTAAAAAGAAATTCATTCTACAACATATTAGGTTTCTGACTCAAAATTGAATCAGACTGTAACGTTAAGTATTAACTATAAGATTTCAAATTAGAAATAGCGTCAAGAAATAAGAGGAAGTGATTGTTCTAAATACATCTCAGTTTATTGTTTCATCTACAATCTTTTGTATTTAATTATTTCAAACTCTCTTTCAAATGCTGATTTTGTAATGTTAACATAATTAAGTTAACATGTTCTAGATTTTTCGAAATTCGATATATATAAATGTAATTAACGAAATACAAAATCTCATAGTTATTATAAAGATTAATTAGAGTGAATTTCGTTTAACGTTCAGTTGCGATTCAACAACACAATTTTAATATGTACTAATATACTTGGTCAATACTATTTGCTTGTTGGTTCTTGTTTATTTTCCTACACAAAATATACATTCCAGTTTTACCGCTGAAATTTTAAAGAATAAATATTCGAATACATTCTCATATCATTACTTATTATTTCCTTCTTTAAAGTTCTAATCTTTCAGGTATCTAGAAATGTGTTATAAAATTGAGGTATTTTGCTGCAAAAATGATGTACTTAAAACATCATGATTTTTAGGAAAATGACATAGCATCGAAAATCGTTCTTTTTATACTAACAGTATAGAAAAACCAAAATTTTAAAGCGATCCTATAAGCTACTGAATAAACCCAAGTCAATCGTTAATTCCAAAATAAAATAAATATGATATAATCTTATTCATTCTTTTACAACCAATTTTTAACAGTAAATTATTAACGATCTAAATTATTTTATAAGAAAAAAGAGTTAAAATTTAAAACTTAGTGGATATTTTCTGTACCCTAGTGCCAACCTGATTCAACATCTTTTTTTATTTTTCAAATAAACAAAAAATGCAATCATCCATTTCTTAGCGTAGTATTTGAAGTAGTTTATACCATTAAATAGATCTCTTTCACTTATAACGTAATTTAAATCTATTCTTATTAGTCTAATACATTTAAGAGATCGCAATAAGATGCTTTATTAAATTTCATTTTGAAATGGAATTAAGTTACTCTGGCTCTCAGATACAGTTTTGTATTTTGTAACTCTACACTTATCGAGTTATCGATAGAGTAGCGTATTTTCGATCCTCACCCTGAAGAGGTCGATACGATGACGCTAATCACATCGCCAATCACATGTGCTCGCCACGCGCCAAGGGGACCCTGTCTCCACACACTCTCATGCATATGTATGCAGCTCTAGCACGGCAATGGAGCCACGTATATATATATATATACAAGTACAATGCTACTTAAATATAGTACGACGGTATCACGATAGTCGCGCCAATGATTGGGACGCCTTCTGAAACATTTGGAAGGTGGAGGGAGAATATGTGCGTGAACTTATATAAAACAATTACTGCGGGCATGGTACGACTTTGCAAATCGTAGTGCGTTGCTTCAGTTCGTTAGGTTACACGTATGTTTATAATTGATTAGGATTACCGCGTTTTCACAGCAGTACAAACAGATTCGCCGAAAAATTACACGGGGTTGATGCACATATCAAACGAACATGAATTTACGCTGTTTTCCACTCAACGATCGTATTTATATTGTCATTTATATTATTAGCAATATTTAATACAGAATTAGAGCATGTTGTTTTCCATCAATTACGCAGTAGATGTGTTCGTCACTTAGAAAAGCGCGTTTTTACCGGATCTCTTTTCTTCCTTTTTTTTTTTAATTTTAGTACAAAGTAGCTAATCGTATTGAAAGAAAACCTTTCTTTTTCTTTGTGAAGAAACAGAAAAGTCAAGCATGTCTGCATCGCCGATTGCAAAGCAGGCTACTCAGAGCCAAAATATACCTGCGAAGAAAATCATGATCAATGATCCCAGTCAATTACCCACTGATTATTGTTCTACTCCCGGTGGAACGCTGTTTTCAACTACACCTGGAGGTTAGTGACTTATCATTAATCTGTTGTGTTCTATATAGTAGCGCTATATATTTCAAATCTCGAAAGATGTATAACGATTATACAAATTTTCTGATCGATGTATTAATTAATACTTTAAATTGGTTAAATAATTATACATAATATGCTCGATCGTAAATTCATGATTTAAACAACGTGCGATTTCTGAGATGTTTATATGAAAATGTTTATTATAAACTGAACATGAATATCATGAGTATGATAAATGTTCATTATTTGTATTTATTTCAATAGCTAAGAGTGTTATATATTGCAAAGTAAAGTTTTTGTGCATTATATTTTCGTTTTGTATGGCTACAAATACGTCCTTAGACGAATAACAGTTGAATTAAAATAAATTTGAATGATAAAGCAACATTTAAAAATACCCAAACATTTAAAATATAAACATTTAAAAATTTATGAGAAATGATTTGTTTATGTGTATTACTTTGAGAAAACTACTTAAATCATTGTAGAAAATAATGTTTAATATGTGAAATTATGGTATTGAAAAATTGGTTTGTCACAAGTAAGAATGAATTTTAAAGAAACTTTTGAAAAAATTGACTAATTTTGATTCTAGACAGCCAAGTTTCATAATTAAAAGTTAAATATTTACTTTGTACAAAGGTTAAAAATGATTGTTTTGATGAATACATGGTGATTTCAAATTTACATGTAAAATTATACACATCATTCTTGAATCCTAATAATAGTATTTTTAATTAATTTTGCAAATTATGTACATATCATTTCATGTTTTTTCTCGTGAATTAAATTCTTTTATTCAAATGAAGTAGGTTAGTCTAACAAACAAATTGTATTTGTTGGTATATAATAGACATTTTTATTAACTAATTTTTTTTTAACTAATCTACCAATACAAAATATACAGTTAATGAAGATATTACAAACCATCTATAAATTTTAATTGAGTCAAATATGTAATTTATTATAATAGTAATATTATAATATTATCAATATTTATTAATATAATAAATAGTAATATTCTTTTAAATACAATTATTTAAGATTTCTAGATAGTTATCAACATTGTTGAAAAATTGATGAGTAACTAAACACTTTAATTTAATTTATTAAAAGAAAAATATACCCAACATTCTACAATTATGAGTGTAAATAAACTATCTCTAAAATATTTGCAAATTGTTCAGGTACCCGCATAGTGTATGAAAGGAATTTCTTAATGAATTTACGTAATTCTCCTGTGTCTCGAACACCACCACGAAATTTACCACAAATACCAGTGGAATTATTAAAAAGTTCATCCACAACTGTAAGAGAGTCTACAAACACTTTAATTAATAAAGGTTAGTGTCTTTTCAATAAACTTCAAAAGTAAAATAATTTATTCTATGATAATTCTCTGAAATAATATATTTCTTAGATCATCTAATAATATAATGCATAATTGATTAATTATTTACTGTAGTATTTATTTGTCTGCATATTTTATTTATGCTTTCTATAATATATTGTAATGTCACTAATAATATTTTTAATATAATTTTTTTAATCCATACATTACAGATGTTCCAATAATTGAAGAATCCATAGAACAGTTTGAGATGGACATGTAGAAAGATCTGTGATTACGATGTGTTTATTTTCCATCAGCCATTTGTATGAAAAAAATAACAATAATCAGCTCACCGGAGAAAAATCTATTAGTAATACTTTTTGTACAAACATTTTACAGGTGACCTTATAGATATAAGACTTTGTACAACTTTGTTCAGGAATATTGAATGTAATTCACATAATTCCATAATTAATACCATTATTAATAAACAATATTTTAATAATGCAAATTTACATTTACATTTTTACTTCACATATAGGGTTTGTAGATAAAAATGCAGGTATGTATAGTTAAAAACATTTTAATAAATTATATAATATTTTTTAAAAGTTTGAAGACAAATATTATTTTCAGTAATTACACATGTATACTACTGGGTGTTTAAAATAGTTTTTTTGTATAATACTTAATGGACTTTATTTTATGCTTAAGATACAAAAATATTTGTACATATTATTTCAGATTTGTAATCTCATATAATCTTTCAAGGATAACTTTTGCAACATTAGTTTTAGCTCCAGTAGTGTCAATGTCATGATAATAAATCAGTTCACATAAATCTCTGCATTCTGGATCATCATTTAATAATTCTTTCAATTTGTTACGAAAGTTTTCTATAATATTTTTGTGATATTTTTGATACATATTTGTTTCCCGGTGGGCATGTTTCAGAACTTCGTAAAAAGTTAATAAAGGCGTTGCACCTTCTGCTACCACATATACTGGTACAGAGTTTGACTTTTTACCATCTGGGTAAATTTTATATACATTATTACGATATATTCGCCTTTTTACTCCAGCTCGATCACGAATCTCATCCTCTAACTCAATTGCGTTTTCCATCCATTGATAAGAAGCTTCTTTAAGATCTGGAGGAATGTATGATGATGAGGGAATTAAAATAAATAGCTTATGTACTGCTATTGATATATTATGACTGTCCTCAATATTTTCTATTTTTTCAAGTAAACCTTTATTAGCTGTACCCAACGATGGAAGTATAAGTCTTAGATATCCATAATAATAATTATATGCCATTCCAGTTCCATAATCTAAGCCCCATAGCATATTAGTAGTGGTACAGCTGTCTTTCCACTTAATGCAGTTAATAAATTTTGAAAACATCCATGAGAATAAAATCCAAGGCGTACATGTTAATAGATTCAACTTTTCAAACATGTGTCTCAAATATTCGTATTTCATAATAATTAAAATTATTATTATTGAATAAATACTATATAAGAATACTGTTACAATAGACTTAAAACTATCTTTCATTGAAATTAAGTCTATGTCATATAGTGTGTGTTTACAGAGTTTTGACAAAACATTTTGGGCCAAAAACACTGCGGTAAAAAATAGCGTAATAACAAATATGTCTTCTACAGAAGTTGAATTCTCGTTTTCATCTTCCATATGTTTGCATTATTGAAGTAGACACAATGTTATCAAAATGTAAATAACCTTATTCAAATATAAACCCAGGTAGTTAGAATATACTTTCAACACTTTATACCAGGCGGCGCTGAATTTAATCGAGATAAAAGACTGATCAGACCATTCAGACTTCAGACCAAACTGATAACGCTAAGTTTCATAGACTTTTCAAGTTCAGTGTGTTAACTAAGGTCATCTTAACAATTTTATCTTGTATTCTGTGAACATTTATTATGAAAAATGTTGTAATATAACATTTTTCAAATACGAAATAATTATAATTTGCAGTTTGTAATATTTTACATTTTATTCTGTATTCTCACATTAAACAATTAGAGTCAGCTTATATGTTAGTATTTACTGATAACGAACTGATATATATTTAAATTTATGAAGAAATTAAGATATTTCATAATAAATATCTTGTTTATATTGTTGTACTTTTAAGATTTATTACATTTATTATGATTACATAGCTACATACATATATTTTTACTATACTTGACTGTAAGGATATGCTACATCTCAGTAATTTTCCAATATATTATTTAGTATTATTAACGAGTAATTCTTCATTGCATATGCAAAAATAAATATAAAAGTAATGATAAATGTATACATATGTATCTTTTACAGCCTTACATATATTTATAATTCTATTATTTACATTTATACATGTACATAAATAATTGAAATGTAATTTTTTTTATTCAACGTAGTGAAATAAAGTGTCTAAAGTGTAATAAATGCAATTCAAACATACTTTAAAATGGTCCAATTTTTATTACATGTATAATGAGTTTACAGTTAAAAATGAGAAACTAAGTTATTACTATGTAATTGAAATAGTTTTGTAGTTATTACATTTCATGTAATTTAGTCTATTGTCCTATTAGTAGTAGAAAGAAAAATATTAAACATGTAAATTTGTCTAAAATATTAACTTACTTTTTATTTTCACACTAGTTTTTACAATGTATGTACTTTCCAAGATTTTAAATTTATATTATTTGCACATTACATAAAGAAATACAAATGAAACCTAAAATATCCATAGAAACAGTTTAACACATAATTAAAATTTCATTTCGAATATGTATACGTTATTCAAAATAATACCAATAATAATTTACGAACCGTTAATATAAGAAATGCAAGTGTATGTGCAAGATTTATACAGTATCGTAACATAAAAAAGGGTTATCAAGAATGTTCAAATATGCACATATTCTTAAAAAAAAAAAAAAAAAAATAAGCGAATGAAACACATTAAAATGAATGCAGCGAAAATGTTTGACATAGGTATGTGTATGCGCGTGTGTGCGTAGGTGCGCGCGATTATGAGAAAGAGAAGGAAAATCGCATATCGCTAGGTCGAAGCGCTGTAACGTAAGTGAAACAAGTCGATTTGACCTAAGGTGCAATCGAAAGCATGCACGATCGATAGAGTTTACGATCCGAAATCTTCGTCCCGCAAAAATCATCCAACACCTCGGCGCACAGATCTGTCCCTCGTCCCGTACAAGTAAACGTACGTACCTCGTTTCGTTGTGCGTCGCGGAATAAATATTCCAGCAGGTGATTTTCGGTGCTGATTAGCGGCCATGTCCTACAATGGACCAATCAGCTGCTTGATAAACTGCTGTAAAACCTCGAATCTGTCCGCAGACGAATGACAACAAAAGAGACTGATAGAAGTCGCGCGCGAGACGGTGGATTTTTTCACGACCCCGCAGAAGATTTGCGGTTTTTTCCCTTCTGTTGTTCGCCGCGAATAACGTCGCTTTGGTCGTGGTGAAAGTGTCGAGGAATATGAAGAGAAGAAATGTCGAGTGCGGTAAGCTTCGGAGGCCCTTGAAACGCAACAAGCTCACCGAGGGAATCTACGGAAGGTAAATTTTCGCCGCCATATGTCCTCTTATTGGGATTGTTAGTTTCAAAAGTAACCAAAGATCCAACGAATCCTTCATTCGAACGCCTTCAGTTTTCCTGTCGAGTATTTTTGCGGTCTCGGATGTTCTATCGGACGTACCGAGTTTCCGCAGTGCACTGTACCAGTGCGCGAGCTTGTCGGCCGCTTTCCAGAAGCTGCATGATATAACTTGACATTTATTAAAACCTTGACCATGTGTATCTGTTTTTGCAGAAACTACCTTTCTGTAACCTTCGTTACTTGATACTCGATGGACTCGTTAATGATTTCCATGTATAGTCGTCAGACAAATTCGCGGGATCAACAATTGTTTATTTATCTGTTTTTGTATGTGTTATGAATTTACATTGTATACTTACGTAATTAAGATTTTGTTAATGTGATTTTCATCTGACGGTATCTGATTTACGCTTTTACTTTTAGAGATAATTTATCTTACGCTCTTGTGCGATATGCAATTGTATGTAATGTAATGTAATGAAACATTGTAACATGAAGCTTTGATTTGCTTAATTTCTGTATGGTAGAGAGACACCATAGCTGGTTCTTTGGAAATTGTTATCAAAATCGAAAGAAATGAATCTAGACATTAGATGTTAACATTTCGTAGAATGGTTCATAACAATGTATATTTTTATGTAACAATAAACATTTAGCTAATGAAAGTTTGAAAGTTAAGAAAGTGCAATCTTTGAAAGCACATACTAACTACTTTAAAAATGGAAAGATTGGTCTATGATTCACGGTGTTGTTAAATCAGATTTCTTTTAGTTTTTACTTCTAAGAACTAAATTTTATGTGATTATATGTGGCCATTATCATAACTCTTTTATACAACTACAAATAAATTAATTATCGTCAATCTTATATATCAATACTTATAGCTATATTATAATTATATTACAATTGAGAAACATCTGAAATGATTACATTTAAACTTAACATTTTTATTCATGAAGTAAATGTTACATTCTTTGAACAAGTTTTTATATATTTTTCAACTTATTTAGTTACTTTGGATAGTTATGAATTACTTATGATAAAATACGTAGCAATGTAAAATATTTTGTAGAATACTATAATTTAATTTCATAACTCATCTTCTGTGATTATAGAATAAAATAACACAAGTTACATTTTCACAAATTTTAATTTATGTCATAATCAAGATTAAGGAAATAAAATGGATGTCATATTTTTTCATTTAATTTTATAAGTAATAAATTGTCCACAAATATCACAAAATATTTAAAATTCTCATGTATTATAGATCTCAAATATATTTCAAATTTCAACATTTCTAATTTGTTGATATCATTTTCCATATTTATATTGTTTTATCTTACAATCACAAAAATAGTTTATGTTATTTAATACTTCTTGTATTCATTGATTTATCAAATTTGTAGTTATATGTATTATATTTTTTAACTTTGTCTGAAATTGAAAACAAAAATATTATGTTTTTTGGTTATAAGAAACATCATTACAATTTAGTTATATATAATATACAAATTATTTAGTTATATACATTCTTTTGTTTGTTTGAATTATTACTTTTAAAAATGCCAAAAATAATATAACATTCTTTTATATTTCAGTACTTTGCTTTATCTAAAATTTCTTCTACTATGGGCCATGGTAATTTTGGCAGACTTCATTTTAGAATTCCGTTTTGAATTTTTGTGGCCATTCTGGCTGCTTCTCAGAAGCGTTTACGATTCTTTTAAATATCAAGGCTTGGTAAGTAATAAATGCTACTTGGATAAAACTCATTTAACATACTGCATTGTATTAATTTCTAATATAATGAAATCTATTCTGTTTTTAGGCCTTCTCTGTATTTTTTATTTGTATTGCACTTACATCAGATATGATCTGTTTTTTTTTCATACCAGTACATTGGTTGTTTTTCGCTGCCAGCACTTACGTTTGGGTACAATATGTTTGGCACACAGGTAAATAACAAGTATTAGAATTTTGTCAATAAATAATGTACAATATAATATACAAATAATGTTGTATTATTAAACAGACAAAGGTGTGTGCCTACCAACTGTGATGCTATGGTTATTATTTCTATACATAGAAGCAGCGGTTCGATTAAGAGATTTACGACATATGCCTTTCCATTTGGACCTGTGTAGGCCATTTGCAGCACATTGGTATATATATTTTTCCTTTAATTATTTTTTGTTTACGTACATTAGAATATATAGAATATATCTTTTTTCTTCAAATAGATCAATAGGTGTACTACATATATTATTTTTTCAGCATTGGTTATCCAGTTGTTACATTAGGTTTTGGTTTTAAAAGCTACATTGGCTACAGAATGAGACAGGTAAATCTTATAAAAAAGGATATAATATTTTTCTAATAATCTTTACAATTTTTATATACACAAGTTCTTTTTCCGTCAGCGGAAACAAAAAGATGTAGCAAAAGAAAATGAATTTTACCTACAGCTATTACAACAAGCTCTACCTCTAGAGCAACAAACTAGTTCAGTACAACAAATTCAGCAAGTTCAGTCACAAGCACATGTTACTGCTTCATTAGAGCAACATGTTAAAACACAATCTAATAAATTAAATCCACAATATAACCCAAGCCCTGAAAAGAGCAGAGGTAGTTTGTATTTATTTTCAAGTTACAATATTTTACTATATCTATAAAATGTGTGATAAAATTGTTATAATTTGATAATTAAATACGTTATAGGAAGCAGTAATAATTCCGCAGAAGTAGGTATACAAAATGGTAGTTTACACATAGGTACACAAATTACAATGCAATCCCAAAACGTCACAACAAAAAATAATCATAGAAAGTCCTTGGACAAAGGTGAAAAACAGGAAGAACAGCATAATAAACATAATATAACAAATGTGTCACAGTCTGACAAAAATGATAAAAGATTTATACATACAAATGGAAGTACAATCACTCATAATGATATACAATTTGTTGAGAGGATCGGGTAAGTAATGTATGAATACACATTACGTAATGTTCAAGAAATTTACTAAAATCCTAAATGTAAAGTACAGATCTGTGAATGATTTTGATGCAAATGAAATAGAAAAAGACAAATTTGTCAAGAGTGGAAACTGTGGGCACGTTACAGTGAAATCTCAAGCTAATGGTACTGTAACAGGAAAATGGAATAATATAAAAGAAAATCGAGAAACATCGTCCACTGTTAATACTCAACGTGAACGTAAAACTCGTCAGGTTAAAACCTCAGTTGATAATATATCTGAACAACAAAAACAGCAAGATGATTATTGTCAAAGGTACATCACTTTCGTTATTCTGTTATAGAAAAATGATACAAATGCATATGAAATGCCTCAAAGTATTGTTTTGTTTTTCTGAGTACATGTATGTGTTTTTTCTTTGACGTATTTTTAATTTTCCGCTGACTTATTTTATATGATTTTGTACAAGGAAAAAATATGAATTATGTTATCGGCTTTTTCTTTAGTGTAATCCCATATCATTTAAATAGGTTACTGATGTGTCGCAGGCTTGAGGCTGACATAAAACGCTTAAAGTCAGACTTGCAGTCAAGTCGGCAACTGGAACAAGAACTTCGTTCTCAAATAAACACTTTACAAAATGGGGAACGACAAGCGAAAGGTGATATACAACAACTTCAACATGACAACGATCAGTTGCAAACCAAGTAAGTAAATGAAACTGTTTTAACAAATATAAAGTTCTATTTTGAAACTTAGTTCTAAAATGTTTTTTTTCCTTTCGAAAACCTACATGTATCTATCTTTGACAGGTTACATGGATTAGTAACAGCTCGTCAATTAGATAAACAAACGATGTCCTCGTTGGAAAAACGTATCGCAGAAGAACGTAAACAGCGTACTGCTTGTGAAGCATCCTTAGTTTCTGAAAGACGAGCTCGACGAGCTGCAGAAGAGGCACGTTCTGCAATTCCACCTCCTCCTCCACCACTTATTAGACAAGAATGTACAGATGCGTGTAAAAATCGTAGAACGCAAATGGAGCAAGATCTTAAAACTTTGAGACGAGAACTTAAAGCAAAAGAAGAAAGGTAAGAACTCTAGTTTAAATTAAACATTGAATTTTTTTCATATTTTCTCTTTGTATACGTAAAAGTAATATGAATAAGTAATTAGAGACTCTTCTTTTTGACAATTTAACAAAGCGATCTACATATTAGTAAAACTAATTATGAATCACTAGTGTAGCATATTATATAATGTAATGGTTTTGGAACTAGATGCAGTGTATTAGAAAAAGATATAACACGTTGTAAGGAAAATCACAAAGAATCTGAAATTCTACTTGGAGCGCTTAATGCGTTACAAGATAAAACTGCTCATTTAGAAGATAGTTTGAGTGCAGAAACACGCATCAAACTGGATCTATTTTCTGCGCTTGGTGAAGCAAAACGACAAGTAGAAATCAGAGACAGTAAGTAAAACTTCTATTTACACAAAATTTTAGTAATCATTTTTCAAAAAATTTGAAATTTAATATATAAAGATTGTCTAAAGTAGAAATTAGTAAACTTTTCTAACATAGTAGGTAATTCTAAGCCACAAAACACAAGGTGCTACAAAATATATTAACATTTTTGTTTCTATTTATACTTTAAGAGTGATGTATATTTTAATGATTTTTCATTTGTAGCAATAATTGTATATGTAAAATCATGTTTCACATTTTTACTATTAGTATACTTCAGAGATTATATACCTCATATAACTGAATAACAAAGATTTAAAACAAACTCATAATATACGTAATTTATTTTGCTTAGAATAACCTACTAAATATGTAGAAAAAATTCGTCAATTTCATTCAAACATCTATAGAGGAACATAATTGAATTGCTTTTTTAAGAGCCATAGTATTTTAATGAATATTGATATGAAATTTAACGGAGTAATGTATTTCAAGTTTCAGTATAATGATAGATAGCACATACATTATACCTTTTATGTTGAATTAGGTTTAATCAGATCTCAAGAAAAGGAAATTGAAATGTTAAAAGCAAAAATAGCCCAAGATTTAGCTGTGATGCCACAAGATACATTTGGTCCTGCACCATCTTGCGCGACTTCTAAGCTTCGGTTAAATAACGAAGTACGAGTAACAGGTACAAAAATACGTTCTAATGAAAGTCCCTGTCCAGGCTGTACAGTATCGAATTTGGATCCAAATGCGACAGTATATACGCCTAAGAGTTCTCTGATAGCGTCTACCGAAGCTTAATAATTACAATTTTGACCACAACTACGGCTTCACGGAAGTTTGGTATAAATTATATAAACATGTTTCAAGTATGTTTCTCAATGGAAACTCAAGTACAAGTTTGGATTTTACATATGTTACTTCTTTTTTGTGTTAGAGTTATAACTTTCTGATTTAAATATATAAAATTTACAAAACACGTTATTTCCTCAAGCTTTACTTCTCTTAAAAAAACGTGAGTTATAAATTTGTCAAGTATAACAACGAAGGATATCTTCACAATGTCTTCCATGAGAAACTTCAAGAAACGTGTTTTGAAACATACTTGTCACCTGAAATAATACAATGTTATTAACTACTTGTGACTATAGGACGTGACTACTATTGGATTTAAGAATATTTAAAAGTTAGTTACGTCCTGTTAAAGATGCTGTAGGTTGATCTTATGGATACTTTCTTTAATCTTCTAGTACATTCGTTAAAAATATGAAAAAGTAACAATTCGAGGTTAGAACGTCAATAAAACATTAAATCATTAGGTAACGTAGGTAACTGTTAAACTTTATATTAAATTTAGTAGTTCTAAATAGATAAATATTTGATAAATTGATTGTTGGCATAATTATTGCCATACATGTATGAAAAAGAAGCTTGTTAATTGTTTAATGTTATCTATATATTTTAATAATTTTTTACAGTACTCGATTTACCAATTGTCATGACACAATCATAAAATTAAATATACCATAACATACATAGCATAAATTGAATCAATAAATAAATAGTAGTATACTTTTTATTTATTAGAAATGCAAAAAGATTAAGAATGTAATCTGTACTTGATCTACCTACAGCATATGCCTAAATCTATGACGACTTGTTATAGGCACAAATATTAATCAAGTCGTAATACGAAGCTAGTCCAGCATACAAACTGTATTTAATGTCTTTGGCAAGTGAAGCCATTTTAAGTCATGTGATCATCTAAAAAACCAGCCATTAATATACATTGAAAAACCTGCCGTTTATCATT
Organism: Calliopsis andreniformis; assembly: GCF_051401765.1. NCBI lineage: Eukaryota > Metazoa > Arthropoda > Insecta > Hymenoptera > Andrenidae > Calliopsis > Calliopsis andreniformis. Next base: position 4,948,712 of record NC_135067.1, on the reverse strand, counting down.
CAAGAAGATCGATTTGAATATCAAAATATTTAGACTCATTTTAAATGGTCATCGTTGTATTGATACTCCTATTTCTGTATGTTTCGTATATTTTTAAATGTATTTTTTTAATTTAGCGATACATTTGTGTATTGGCTTTCGAACGGTGTAAATTAAGTGTTAAGTAATTCTTAATAGCTTTCGACACTGGTACAGTGTTTAATGTGATAAATAGAAAATTTGCAGAAATTTAAAGATAAACACATGTGCTAATTTGTTTATTAACGATAATTCGACGATTTTCATTTATGAAGTAACCTGTAGAATAAGACAATATGTAATGCCACATTATATTGATTACTGAATAATCGAATCATGTACTAAATTTAGTAATCAAATGGTAAATTTAAAGTTTAAAAATTTGCTGATATTGTTATGAATAATCGAATTGTATGTTATTTTGTCTGAATGAAAATATGAGAGTTGTTAAAAATTTTATTCTACTATATATTTGAAGAATAAGTTAAATTTAATACATATCTTGTCTTTTAGTATGAGAATTTCCAAGCTTTCCAACCGTTGGTTAAAAATTTAACAAAATTCGATCATTTAAAAAAACATAGTAAATTATAGTTACGTACTGTTTTGTATATTAATTTTATATTTTTTTTATATACTTCAAGTTTTAGGTTTAATGTTTATATATATTTAATTGGTTTTTCTTCTACAAATTTTAAGATTAATATACTTAATTCTAAGGCAGTACTGAGATAGTGAATACAGTTAAATACTTTTTGGTGAGGTATTAGAATTTACTTTTTTCAATATACTTTTAAATAAGCTTCCCCAAGCTAAAAATAGCAACAAAATATATGTTGTTATATTATTGTTTAAACAATAATTATTTATTTATACGTAATATACAATTTCGAGAAAAAATTGATAGAACAGAAACGGCATTACACGTAGAAGATTTTGACTAAAAATGGTTTTTACCTATGTTTTTTTATCCCGCAAGAAAGCCAGTACCTGCTTACTTCAATGAACAATTAACGACTGGTTGATATCATAAAGGTCATTCTTCCATGATTGTATATATAAGGCACTGTCATGACAATTTATTAATAGCATAGTGGATCATGACCAACTAGTCAAATGAATTTCTATAAGCACAAATATTTATTAGATATGTAACATTCATTTGATATTCCTACCCTTTCATAAAAAAGCAATACTAATTATTGTTTTCTGTCATTTGGTTCCAAAAATTATTCGATATTCACTAAAGTCTCAGTTTCATGAATTAATTTTATATCTCTTGATTGATCCACATACTAAGCGTAATTACAGAATATTGCTGCACAATACATATTTTACAGCTATTTTTCAACTTGCACGATAATTGTATTTGAAATGCAGTCATTTTACTTTAATTTGTTTTTAAAAGTCTGAAAGAATAATTCATTTATGAAAGTATTATGTTGCTTTAGATGATACATCAATTGTAGGAAAAATGTGTAAAATTTTTATTTAAAGAATTCAAAGCATATCAATACAAAGATCGTGTAATCCTGAACATTTTTTTACTTCATTTTCTGTTTTATGAATAACAGTGCTAGTTTTCCATTTTCAAGCGCCAATATATATACATATATGCATGCGTGTGTATATGTATATACATATATGTATACTGACGTTTGTATAAATACTTTTTTACTTTTCACTGCTGTGAGCAGTACTATAACCGAGGGTTAATGTGCTTACTTCAGTCTGTTAATACACTTTGACATAATTTTTACTAAAAAAAAAATTGTTTACTTGATCATACACGTGAAACTTTACTATCCTCTTATCTTTTATTGTCTAAGATGGGAATTGGTTTTATCATCAAATTTCATTTCTTCTTAAAGTTGAATTATCTATATCAATTTGTATCATCATATAAGTAAGCCCGTACAATATAATTGAACAGTGTAAATAATCATTTACAATAGATCCGTAAACACATAAAAAACAACTGTAATTCTTTGGGCACTTGCATAGCATAGTCAATATTATGTAAAAGTTAATTTTTTATTTTAACAAAAAGATGTCCTCCTAGGTCATTCATGATTTTATGACATATTTACAGAATTTATTTTTTGAATGAAATTCAGAGTAACATAATGGAATTGTCTTGTTTGCTTAGATTTTCATTGGTTGCAACAAAGGAAGAATATATAGGTCTTATGAAAAGGAAACTAAATTGAAACTGACCATCTGAAAACTATAATCCATTTTAAAATGGAAACGAAATAGGAACAGTATTATAAAATATAAATAAACTGGAAGCATCAGTGCATCGTACTTGTATCAAATAAAGTATAGCTTATAAATAATGGTACAACTAAAATTAGTCTTCTACAATTGAACATTATTCTGTTTAAATGAACAAAGTAATGTATGTGACATGTATAATATGTGTTTAATTTCTTTAGTTACAATGTGCTATTTTATATAATATACAAATTCTTAATTGAAGATGAAACTATGATAAACTAAAAGTTAAATAATATCTTAAATATGCAACGTACATGAATTAATTTGAAAGCAGAAGTATAGAACAATTATTTTGCAATAATATTGTTTTAAAATAAGTGATTTCTTTCTGAACTGTAGCATTATCAAATGCACATTAAGTACCTGATCTGGCAAGGCCGTAGAGTTCACGGCTAATATACTTATTATGGATTTAATTCCATTATAAGCCTGGTTTCGCAAACGATTATTTTTACTATTTAATTAATCCATATTGTTTATATTTACTTAATGTGATACATTAAATGCAAATGTGTGTCGATACTCGTACACATACAACTATAGCAAATATACATTTAATTTTCCTAGCATATACATCCCATTTCATTTTTTGCAAAAATAATTTGAAATACATATTTATAAGGCATACAATGTAAATTGTATGAGGTGTTTTTTATATTTATAATTACATAATAATTATGTCTTACAATTTTAAGCTTCATGTTGGTTTGTATTTAAATTGTATTTAGAAGCATACTTTGAAGACAATAATAATTATTGCTTTTTTGTTACAGAATTAAATGTTTCAAGTGAAAAATGACATGTAAAAAATTTGTTATGACTACTAAAACGATGGATTTAAAGTAATATTTTTTTTAGTAAAAGTAGCTTCCAAATAAATTATGGGAGAATAAGAAATTAATATCTGTAATAAAACTACACAGAGGATTTTATTTATAATAAAAATTTGAAGTTTAATTTGTACTGAAGCAAGCGTAATTTATAAAGAAACCAACATTAGCCAGCAGAAAGTTTACATTAAAAAAAAGATAATTACAGTTGTTTTTTAAAATGTAGATGAATAATGTTACTTTTGTTTTCATATACTGGTTTCAGAACAATATTTGTTATTAATTATATATACGTTCATAATTAAACATTATTGATGCAATGACATAACAGATGACAAGTAAATACGGAGGATCAACATAATATTTACATTTAAAAAATCACATCTAAATATATCAAAAGAATATAAACAATATCAGACATTTTTTTTATAAAAAAATGATGGTAAAGTAAATGAGCAAATCAGAGTTATGTATCTCCAGTAATATGTATATAATTTTGTAATGAAATTCCAAGGAGATAAAGTTATTAAAATATTAACTTTAATTAATATATTTAAAAACACATTCAAGTATATACGACAGTACACATTTAAATGTACATTTATATAATAGAATGTTGTAATAATTGGTCATTCTCCTTAAACATTTAACAAGCAAATTGCTGTTTATAAAAATAATTGTAAAATAAAGTAGCATCAAATTATGATTTCGTCATATGTTATAAAATTTGTTAATGTATTTCTGTTTTTATAATAATATACAATTTCCATTGTAATAAATTGATAAGCTTATTAAGACCTTCAACAAAGTACTTTGGTGACTAGCAACTGCTTTTTAAGATATATATTTTGGTATTTTTTATCTTCTTGTATTTATCATTTCATATTGCTGATTTATTCGTCACGTCTTCATGTCACTGTTGTTAATGTACTTTGAACAGTAGAAACAAAAGTTATTGATTAGATATAATGATCTATGTCAAATTATAGTAATTTACCAGTAAAGTAGTCAAGATATAAACAACTTTATGTTGTTACCACATCAGAGTTAACTTTTAGAAAGATATGACTTTTATTAGGAATGTAATGAAATAATATCATTTGGTGTTTTTAATAGAAGCATCAGAGATATTTTAAGATTACTAATTTTGTTTGGTAAATGAAATATTTTTTTCAATTTATTTTTATAGATAATTTTATAAATATACAGTGATATATGACATAAAGTTACTCAATTATATTAGTCAGAGAAAGAACAAATATTATTTTAAACATTTCGTATAATTAAATTTTTAATAATTTATATATGTATTTTCATGCACATTGCTAATATACCTTCAACTCATCTTATGACTGTATAAACTTGCTTTCAGTTTTCTTTAACAAATTTAAAGATAACAAGTGTAATTAATGTAAAGGTTTTTTTTATTTCAGTGTACATAAATATTCTTTTTTATATTTTATAACATGTTTAACAGTGGCTGAACAGCATACTGCAGTTACTTCCAATTATTTAATTCTTTTGTAAGAATAACATTCTATACACAAAGTAAGCTGATGGCCTTAAGCATCCTTTATGTTACTATTTAGAAATGCAAAGTAATATTATGCTATCTTCCATAACGAAACAAAATAATTTTATCTATTTTAAACGTGTCATTCTTTCTAAATTAGGAATATTATACAGAAAACATCTTAATCTAAATTTAAAGAGCTTTTTTACAATATTTATTCTTATTAGAAAGTGCCAAGCAAAATGAGAAAATAAAAATTACTTGATTCTAATGTTAGATAACAGTTGCAAGCTACCAAAGTCTTTTTATAAGGAACAAAGATACATGACTGTCTCTCATACTAACTTCTGAAATGAACATTGTTGTCAAAGTAGGACAGTAACAATCTAAATACTTATAAGAATTCAATTCTTCCTTTCCACTATATTTTTATCACCTATAAAAATGACGAGGATTTATGTTCTAGTACTTTGAAACTAAAATTTATACATTATATTCCAAAAGACAATAAAACATTTTTTTTATTTTATAGTAAAATAAACATTTATACAATAACTAAATGAATATGTAAATAGCACTTGTTTATAAAATGTTTGTGTATGTTAATTTATTAACATGATTTATAGAAAGAAAAAAAAAGTTTTTACATAGTATTATATCTTTTAAAAGTCTATTAAACTTCTTTAAAGTAATACTATGCAAAGGTAATAAAAGAACTTGAAAATACGCACAAATAATAATTATTTTTTATGAGTTTGTAGCAAAACAAAAATGTCTATAATATATACATACATATTACAATTGCAAAGTAATAATCATAATTTCGTTTTTGAAAACCTTTCCAATAATAATTTAGAATACATAATGTAAAAATTATTTTCAGAGACACAAAAATGAAAACACTGATTTTTAATATCATTTAGGTACATAAATGTATTGATATAACCATATTTATGTTATATATTTTATTTTGTGTAAAAACAATTAATCATTTACAACTTACTTTAATTATCCAAAATGTTAAATACCAGTGACTAGTAATGGATGTTTTTCTTATCAAGTAACATTATGCTTTTAAACTATAACTGTGTACTTATACCATCTGCTTCCATTTTTTTTTTACTCTGAATGAAACTGTTAAAAGGTAGTATATAATTGAATGGAAATTAAATTATCAATTTTTCAATGTATTGACAATGCAGGCAAGTGTCTTCTTTTTCTGTGTCAAAATTATTTTTCATGTTATATCATTTTCCTTGTAAAAATTTTGGAATCTTCTTTCATTACAGAGAGAACGAATAGTATCACTAAAATGTTTTCAGTACACTTATTGCATTGAATGTGGGTACCATGTTAAAACTGAAATAAAATTTGGCTACATGAACAAGTTCTTGTAGAAAACAAAAGTATCTATAGAAAAATAAAGTCAAGAAAGGTTCATTGACCCTCTGATTCTTTAACTAGCTTAAGAAGTGAAGTATAAAAGACGTAATGGAACATGATTTTAGTTCTCGAACTATATCTTGAAGGAAAAGTTTAATTTACGTACTATTTACGACACACGCATGCATATACAAAATATATATACGTTCGTATATTTAAGGACATATGTACATGGTTATTTATTTATTTCTTTATTTATCTACTAATTATTTCTCCTGATCTCGAAAACACACGAGGCATACACACCTTGTGTTTATAACAGACTTTTTACATCTTTTTTACTAATTGCTCCATTAACAAGATTTCATTTTCATGCTAAGGCAGAGAAGCATATGTATGTTTCAACATGAATATATGCTATTTCTATAATGTGTGTTGTAAACAAGTTAAAGGTCATTTTTTTCATGCTTTTACTTAAGATGACCTTAAATATATCATATTTTTACTACATTGATTGAACTTTTAAATAGCAGTTTTTCTACTCTAGTCTTTAAGTTATTTATCCCATTATAATCCATTCTGTCAGGAAATATTTTCTTCTGCTGAGTCCTCCTCCTCTTTCCTTCAATCATCTCATCCGATTATTTCTCAATAGATTTTCTTGCATAATAGCAAACATAAAATACTTCCTCTTTATACAAGTGTTTCAATGTTCTTTTAATTGTAACACAATCAACTAATCCAGATATTCGTGTGTATTTAAAAACTCAAATACTTCATATTTTCATATATAATAAATATAATATTTTAGTATGCATAAAAGGTATTATCCCATTCTTGTTACATTTTTTGTAAATAGTTCTACACTTTCGTTTACGCTACAATTGAAGTGAAAACGTATTTCTTGGTATTAGTACTTAATGACTTTACATTGTGTACTATGTACCATAGTTTATACGATAGAAATATTTATTACAATAAATGTTGTACAACGATACGTGTATAATTTATACATTAATATTAATACATTAATACTAATATAATGGAATTACTATGTGTAAATATTATTATCATTTCGTCTCATTTTTTACCTCACTTAGTACGTTACAATTAAAAAATTGGGGTAAACTAAGTTAATAACTACATTTCTTAAAAAATGTCAAAGAACTTTAAATTGATCCAACATTATTTATACAGTTAAAAATCTTGTATCATTCTTTTCAGTTTCAAAATTTATTTATAAATGAATAACAAGATATACTTTAATACTATATTATTCTTCTCAATTTACCTTTCCTGATTTTCTTTTATGAATTTTATGGTTTTGTTTCTTTTTATTTGATCTGCAATCTATTTACAGGATTATTTGCAATTCTATTTACAAGAGATCATTAGCAATTGTGATGCTAGTCATTGATTTCTCTTTATTATTAACAAATATTAACAGCTATATTGTCACCTTTCTTATTCATATTATAAATTTCATAAATAAAGGAAATGCATACCAAATTCAGTGATAATTTTTTATTTTTGTCCTCTACTATTTGTACACAAATTTTTATAATACTTATCTACTTCTTCTAGTAATGTACTGACATGTTAATTTTTTCTTGATAATAGTATTACTACAATTCAAATTATTTTTGTAATGTGTAAAAAGAAAAAGCAGAATTATGTAATATGTCTCTTACTTTCATGTCATAAATTACAAACATTCATTCACGTTTACACGGTTATATTTATATGAATATTTATATTTAAAATAACACATTTGAAACTTTTCTAATAATTTATGTTAGAATAAGGTACAAAATTATAGGAATTTTTAATTATTACAGTACTCATTATGTTGTTTCTATTTTTAAATTGTATTTTCATACATTAAAATGTAAAAAATATATGTTCCTTTGACGTATATATTTTTTTCTAAATGTACTATTTACAGTCTTCTATAGATTCAGATTTAACTTTAGTCAAAATTCCCTCTTCTTGGAATTTGATACATAGAGGATCCCCTGCTGCAACCACGTACGAAAGTACAGCTTTTGTGTAATATTCCGACATCAGCTCAATATTTCTTATAACCATAGATAAGAGATGTGCTTTTTCCACATATATACCTGTAAAATACAATTATTTAGAATATGACTACAGATATAACAAGATAATCAGTAATATATGAACAATTTTTAAATTTTAACTCATGACTGTTATATAAAGCAAAATTCAGAAGAATACAAATTTTAGTTATGAAATACTGTATATTGCGCAATAAAAGGTCTATTTTTATATTATCTATTCCATTAGTCTATTATGATAGTACAATTAGGTTTGACATATATTAAACACATTTCAAGTTTACCTGGAGTTTCAAACATTAGGTATGCAAAATGTACGTGAAGGTGATAATAAGAGGGTTGATAATGTAAATATATTCTAAGTTGAGAGGGAGATATATTAAATTTTTCAGTAATGGTCTTCGTTCCAGAATCTCTGATATTTTTCAATAGTGGAAGATGGGATGCGTTCAATTCTCTCATTGATTTAATTTTTTTAAAAGGGAGTGCTATTAGTTTCAATGTGTTTGGTTGACCATCCCATTTTAAGTCATTGACCAATACAAATCCAGTTTCTTCATTCTTATCCTCATAGACAACCTTATCCTGTTCTGCTTTATGTTCCAAAATATTATATACCCACTGTAAAAAGGCAAATCATTGAACGCTTTATAACAAAAGTGAAGAGATTTGATTTACAATTGTTATCACATATAAACTAGTCATGATGAGTAGTGTTTTGCACTCTGTACCGACCACTTAGATTACAAAATTCTGATAACATGGTGCATTATGTTTCCTATTTATAGTTTCACATGTAATAGTATATAATTCAAAATCCAAAGAAAATACCTCTAAAGAAAGGCTACTTGACTCTATGTATGGCAGAGTAATTTTTTGATACAGTTCATAGGTCTCGTCTACTATGTAAAGTTCTTTCCTTTTAAACTTTTCTATATGTTTAGGTGTTGCTGGATGTATTACCATAGCATTCAGACCTTAAACAACATGAAAATCGTTAACAAATAATCAAAAGAATACTTAACATATCTATGAATTTATTAACAACATACCATTGTAAGTTTTTACCGGAAAACATTCGTAATTCCCATAAATATCATTACTATAAAGTTTTCGTAAAGTCGTATCTTCGTTGAAGAATTCTTTTTTCAAAGATACTGTATCGTCAGAAAAATTTCTTTTTTCTAACAGAATAATTGTCGAACCCTCGTATCCCTCGAAAACACCTTCAACGCATACTTGCTTCCTCAAGCAATTGTTTTGCAACACTCTTTTTACTTGGAAGGAAGATAAAGAAATTTCATTGTCGTGTAAGCTATTGGCATTTTTAGAATCGCTCTCTGTTTCTGTTTTAAGTTTCTTCGCCGGTGAACATTTAACCTCATCATTGTTTACAGGTAATGCTGCCATGTTTAATAGCGTCCCTTCAAAGCCACAATTTTCACAGTTAATTTCTAATTAATGTGGAAGTGAATAAAAAATGCTAGAAATATAGTTTTCTTCTTTATTCTTTTCCCAACTCTAATGTAGCGAATTATATAAATATTAGCCAAATCTGTTACTATTATTATTCAAAAATCTTTAAATCAAATTATACTCATTACTGTTCGTTGAGATACGTTAACAGCAATACCGGATTATAAATAAAAGGTCTAATGTTTATATACTATTTTATTATGTTTTATACTCCATTTTAATATTTTTCAAAAAATTCAACAGTATTTCTAATATCTTTTGCAGTATGTACTTTAATGCCCTCTTTTTGCGCGAATAATATATTTTGAAAATCGGAGTAATCGATTCTATGTAAACAAATTTTATTTACAACAAATAATACTTGTTTGCTTAGAATCATTTATAGAAATTGTGTATATGTAAGATGTCATTCAAAAATGTGTGTGTGTCGTGTTTATATTCATTATTCAAGTGGAACTGTAGGATCCACAAATTGAGTACAACTGCTACTCTGCTACATATACATAGATGTACACGCAAAATCCAAACACGGTGGCTTGGATCCAAAGTGAAGGCTATCATTTGCTAACCTTTGCGAGAATATAAAAGACGTACGCGAAGAAGCAACTTCTCTACAGGGACTGAAAGGCCGCTAACAATGCTGCAAGTGGATGACAGAAAGGTAAAGCATCGATTCGCTACGTGTCTTCCCCTATTTCACTTTTCAAACATTAGTAGAACATAAATATTTGGGGCTTGCCACCTTTCGTACTAAATCTTCGCTATTTCTTTAATCTTATTTCGCGACATTTTTGTATATTCTGACATGCATTTGGTTATGTCAAATAGAATCCATTGAATGATGCATTATTCATATTATTTTATCCTTAAGATTTGTGCAAGTTAGGTTTCGCATATTTTGAGGTTATGTATCCTTTTTCAAATGACATTATCGCGATTATTTTCCTTTATTTGCGACAATGGCCGTTTTCCTCGAATTATTTATTTGTCAAGACGTCTTTCTTAGATGATTTCATCTTACGAAGCTGCGTATAGTGAAATAGAAATAGTTATGTAAATACTAAATCTAGCCTTAAAAGAATCGTATATAGATGAGTGAATTATTGATATTACGTATAATATATGTGTATATGTAATATTCCAAGAATAGAAGGTTATCTACAATTGCCACAGTGTACTGTTACGAATTCTAAAACTAAAATTAAATGGGTAAATACATCGTATGATAATACGTACTCTGAGCGCGAACGCGTCGGCCTTTTTTTATTTTGCTTCGCTTTATACAATGTAATCTCGATTATGCTTAGGCGATGCGATATTTAGATAATCGGGCAATGACCTCTTAGAAAAAGATTGATAATTCTATTACAATAAAATTTTGAATGAGTGAATTTTTAATGAGGCTAAATTGTCTTCAATTTAAGACTTAAATTTTGTTTATGTTTGCCATTTAGTAAAATTTTCTGTTATACATAATTCTAGAAAGTTATATGATAATAGTGAAATTTTTTATATTGCAAAAATTTAATATTCTTTTTCTCCTTAATTATGTAGTACTATTTGGGTAAATGAATGGGGAATGAAAACATTCAAAATATTGATATTTTTACTTGTGTTGTACAGAGCAATTCAAATATGTAATTTTTTGTTTATAAGAAGTGAAGAACAGTACATAATGTAACTTTGCATCAAACTATTTGTAAATGGTTATCATATAGTAGTATTTATTATAAACCATTATATTACATAGCATCTGCTTGTATTAAAAGCTATACTAAGCTAAACTTAAATGAAGTCTATCAAAGTTGTTTTCCAGTCGATCATGATCATAATATTCGTTCCCGCGCATTCTTCGTTTATGTGTGAACATTGAATTTCTAACACAGAACACAATACATGTCACTTTTTTTTTAAAGTAAAATATTCGTTATATTATACATATTACGTTTTCGATGGTATATGTTTCATTATGTTATAACTTTTACTTTGTGTTCTCTTATAAAGGAAATTATAAAATCTGTAGTTGGCGGGTAAAATGACCTATGTCACGTTTTCAAAAAATTTGAATTAAGGTCTTCATTGAGATCTAGAACCTAGAATTTATATTCATAGAATAAAGAAATTCTATTAAATGATTTAATTACGTAAGCAAGAATTTTTTCTCAATTTTTTTCAGATATACAGGTAATTTCAATGATTACTTGAATAATCAGATATATATTTAAGCATGGTTCGAAAATAACAGATTGACTTGATTTGTGTTTTAAGGGATTTCCTACTACAACTTTCTCAACACTAGTAAAAACTTTGGAAATTAATTGTCAAAAAATTATAAATACGATTTTATTCATTTTTGGTAATTTATTAATATACAACTTAAACAATATGTCTTGAAAATTTCGTTAAAAAATATTCATATTTGTTGAAGTTATGTAACTTCACGTTCAACGACGTTCTTCATATGCGGTCGAATGGTGATTCATCTGACGTATAAAAACAAATTCTTCTGATAAATCAATTATATTTGCTATGACGTGACCAAGCTTTTTCTTGTTATCTTGTTCAATTAATGAGAAAAAAATGTTTGAATTTTTTTTATGATTCTATTACAACAAATTTGCACTATTATTGCTTATATTTCGTAAATAAAAAATGTTATCAAAAAATCATCGATCTCGCCATAGCAAATACAATCTAATTTATAAAATAAATTTGTTTTTCTACATCAGATCAACCAGGTGGCGAGAATCATGTACACCATTTCGAAGTACGACGTTGAACGTGAAGTTATATAACTTCAACAAATATTAATATTTTTCAATAAAATTTTCAGCATATATTTACTGAGATGTATATTAATAAATTACCAAAAAATTAATAAAATCGTATTTATACTTTTTCTAGAAATTATTCCCAAAGTTTTCACTAATTTTGAGTATATAGTATTTGAATATTTTACGTAAGTAATTTGATAATTCTACGAATAAGATGAGTCCATTGATTTTCTCTTTTATCAATGTTTATTCGTTCGAATAAAAGTATCTTTTAATTTACTGATTGAATACAAAGAAGCTTTTATATTAGATCATGCTTTTCAAATGTATGCACATTATAGATTAGCATGAATTCAGGACACATTCTATATTAAAGACTAAAACATCCATGTTCTGAATTGTACATTTTAATATGTTTCATTATGGTATACAAATACCATACTAGTTTCAAATTAAAAATAGATTAATGTATTAAATATCGTTAATGTAAATCACTGAATCTTGTTATTAAGCAATTTTTTGATTTGTAAAGATAGATTTTTATTTCAAAAATTCAAAAATTTCAAAACTGGGGTAAGCATATGATACAAATTATAACGTTTTTAAATTTGTACTAGGGTTTTATTATAGCTATTTAAGATCTTTTAGAATTATTGATCGTTGATCAGAAAATTAAGTAACATTTGATAAATGCGAATATCACGATCAATCCTGCCATTATAAAGCTACAATATCAATTTTATTGATATACATAGGTAATATTGCTTTAAAAAATAAGTGAAAGAACAACGAAACAATAATTATCTATATATGGAAGAAGAAATGCAAAAAAATTTCGATAAGATAGATTATAGTATTCATGTGATAGCAATAGATAAAAAAAAATTCGCTTATCTAAAGTCTTTTCTCTCCACAAAATCGAATTGAAATGCTCAGAAAAATATAAGCGAAATTACTACTGTCGTTGTAATTTCTTTGATGTAGAGAACACGCGTTCTAGCTTGATGAAGCGATAGTAGAATATCTTTCCATCTTGGGACGCTTGTTACGCAAGATTACGTGGGATAGATAGGTAGTCTGCGGTTACGCTCATTTGACTGTTAAAGATGCGAGACTTACTTTTGCAAACATAAGTGCAACAGTATATTTCTGTATATTAATAATTATGTATATTTCTGTATGTGTATCGATTACATTTTCTGATTATCTAAATTATGCAAAGGAAATTTAAAAAAAATTTTCCAGAATAGATATGTATTAAACTGGATTAAATAAAATCACTACTTTCTTTACTTTCTTTACTTATAATCATATCTGATTTGTTTCTTCTTTTTCGTTATTTTTTTTCTGTCGTATCACACATGATACTATTATGTAATCTGTATTTATGTATATGTAGGTATATTCAGTCTGTAACTAAAGTGTAAACACAAACTGAAAAATGAATAATATTAAAGTAAAAACGATTCACTTTCTTAAATAATGAACGACTCCTTTTTAAAAGTTAAAGAGAAAATTTAAAGAAGAAAACGTATAATTGTCATTGAAAAAGAGACAACTTTGATAACAAGAATCTAAAGTTGAAAAGATTTATTAATCTTAATAAGATTATTTTTTAATCTCAGAAAAATTTATTTATCAAAGATATATTAATTGAAAGATTGTAAATGACTTTTAAAATACCATAACGTTACAAAAGGGAACAGTATCTCTCATTCATACTCACATGGAGTTAGGAAATTCTCCAAAGTAAATCAGTGACACCAATAAGGAAACTAAAATGTGTAATTATGTAAAATTATTTTACACACATGAGTACATATATAGAATAATATAGATATCAAACTCTTCTTTCATTAAACATATCTTATTTACTGTTACTTCAGAGATTATCTATTCCGTAACTTCGAATCACTTTTTCGTCATTCCATAAATGAGATATCTGAAGAAACGATTAAACGGCACATAATGTTACTGATTAAGCCTCTTGACGTGTATCGTAATCAACTAAATTGCTTTGAATGCAATCCATCATTCGGTGACGCGATGAAGTTTCTTTAAAGAAGACATTATTTTTCTTCAACAGACCAAATATTACGATTAGAAAAACCAATTTCAGAGTCACATTTTCGACATTTTACCATACTAGTTTCTCCATTTCTGTTTTGAAGGATTTATGCAAATCATATATCATTGATAACACAATCTATCTGATAATTAGAAGTTGTGTTAACGTTCAGATAACCTTGGCCATGAGAGTACGTGCTTGAATTAATTTTTATTTATTTTTTTTCTATGCTACAAATAAGTAGCATCGACGAATGTCGCCGATTTTAGTATCCACGAACACAGTCGAGAAGCTTAATGTTCAAATTCTAAATACCGATAACCCCATGGTTCTCCCGTCGAGATTAGTCCCTATTGGAAAGTTTGTAATGTTAATGTACGCTAACGTCTATCTCATTTTCAATGTTCGAAGCGATAACCGTAAACGTTGGCAACTCGACCTTTGTTGGAGAACACGTTAATTAACTCGCCTTTATTCAGTGGTCGAAGGCGAAGATGCGTTTTTGCATGCGACTACTTCATTTCCACGACACTTCTGGCTTATGGTTTATAGATTATGGTTTAATATCATCACTTTTACCAGCAATCTGCGGACTATTTGGGGCAGTTTATGTCACAAAATGCGTGGAAGATTCCATCTAATATTTTACGATAGGGTCATTCCACGCGAAATCGGGCACGTTTCGGAGCAAGTTCTTGTAATTTGCTCAAATTTGAATATGTTGTAGTCTTTAACGATATTTAAACGTGCCCTAAAGGATTTTTCAAAATTTTGAAAATTGTCGATTTTACAGCTGTTTGAAGTTAAGTACTACCTTTTTTTTAAAAAATTATAGCTATTGAACTAGTAAGCGGATGGAGATGAGCTTTACGGTGCTTATAGAGAAAACATTGAAGTTTGTAAAAAAAATTATTTCATTTAAAAAAACTTGTTTTTTAATCATCTTTTTTGCAATTATTTTAAACAAATGCAGGTTTTTAAGATGATGCGCGATTTTAAAAATCTGAAAAAAAAGGAGAATATAGTTTGATCCTTCCCCTTGATGGACAAACTTTCAAAAAGATGGACATTTTAAAATTGGCCCTGTGAAAATTGCCGAAAGTTGACGCTGCGTCGAGTCGCACTGCTGTGGCGGGCGCGTTGTCGCTAGCAGCCTACTCGACACCAGCGGGCGAACGTGCGTTATTATTTGGAATCAAGGCGACTTCACCCAACATTACTCTACATTATCTCCGAGTATTTGCAAGGTTTAATGCAATCAATAAATATTGGTAACTCAATCTTCGTCTTATTCTTGAAAACATAAATATAATCTCTTAAATCCTAGCTTTCATTTCGAAGATTTTGGTATTAATGCAGAATGGCACTTTTTTGCAACTTCACATGGCAAAAATGAATGTGAACTTGTCAATAAGTATCATTGACAAAGAGTGAGTTACCAATATTTGCCGCCTTGATCGCAAATAATAACGCACGTTCGTCCGCTGGACACGAGTAGGCTGCCAGCGACGACGCGCCCGCCACAGTAGTGCGACTCGACGCAGCGTCAACTTTCGGCAATTTTCACAGGGCCAATTTTAAAATGTCCATCTTTTTGAAAGTTTGTCCATCAAGGGGAAGGATCAAACTATATTCTCTTTTTTTTTCAGATGTTTAAAATCGCGCATCATCTTAAAAACCTGCATTTGTTTAAAATAATTGCAAAAAAGATGATTAAAAAACAAGTTTTTTTAAATGAAATAATTTTTTTTACAAACTTCAATGTTTTCTCTATAAGCACCGTAAAGCTCATCTCCATCTGCTTACTAGTTCAATAGCTATAATTTTTTAAAAAAAAGGTAGCACTTAACTTCAAACAGCTGTAAAATCGACAATTTTCAAAATTTTGAAAAATCCTTTAGGGTACGTTTAAATATCGTTAAAGACTACAACATATTCAAATTTGAGCAAATTACAAGAACTTGCTCCGAAACGTGCCCGATTTCGCGTGGAATGACCCGATATTTAAATTTAAGTGAATAAATAAAAAACGCGAATTTTTATTTGTAGCATATGAAATATATAAAGTTAATGATAGGTAGACTCAGCATATACGATTTAATTTAAAACAATTTTTTCTATAGATAATAGTCGTACAAAAATTATAGTTTTAGTACAGAAATGATACTAAATAATAGAATTTTTATCGGTTTCTGAACTATTCTAGTTTTATCTGTTCTATAAAGGAAATGGTAAAAAGTCAAATAAAGCTTGTGTAAACATGTAATTTTTAAAATCAAAAAGTTTCGAAAACAAACATTTTTGAAGTACCAATTGCAGCTTTTAAGATTTTATATACCTACGTCATTCGGACGTCAGAGAAGATTGGTTTAAGTTCATTTTAAAAATATCAAAGCAAATATTAAACAATTAAAGCACGTCGCGTATGAATCAAAACTATAAAAGATAACTGCGGAGACGCAGATAATACCTGTCCCAGTTCTAAACTCAGACTGCATCCTACGAAAGGCACGATATGCAGTTTATCTTAAATTATTAAATTAAGACCAGGCTATCGCTGCAGGTTATTGAAAATATCTATTACAGAAGGTTTATACTAACAATAAGTTATCTTTATCAAGCGACCAGCTTTGACGAATCATAGGAAAACTTCATCGCTCAGCTAATGCTTATTGTTAGTCATATATTTCGAAAGGAAATTTTAATAAAGATGAATAAGCATGAATTGTAACTTTTGTGTGCCTTTTCAACATTCTAACTAGATATAGATATTTATTTAAATAATTGGAATATTTTTTAAATTGTAAATAGTATTCAAATAAGAATGATATTGGGGACGATGTTCAAGAACACGTTAATTCTAACAATGAGAATGTTTTGTATTATGCGACTAACTAGTATTTACAAGCTAATCAGGTGTAAAAAGCTGAGTTTTTAATATTTGGTAAAAAAAATATCCTTGAGTGATTTATAAATATTAACAAGTTGAAAAGTTGTGAATTTTCTGTATGCTAATATTAAAGTAACTGTAACCATACTGTATCAATACTGTGACTATTCCAGCTGAGAGTTAAAATTGATTTGAAAATAATTTTTTATTCGTTTTATTGGGTTGATACAAATAAAGTTACTAAATGTGTGTAGTTTGGCGTTTCACTATTGATGTCAAACCTTAGAAACTCTTAAGTAGAGCACTTACTCCTTGTAATTTCGTGACTCGGTACGAGGAATGAGTTCACGAGAAATAAGATGTATCGCTTTTTTAAGGCAACTTTATGCGTTGATAATTTATTTTCATCTCATCAAAAATAAAAGGAATAGAAATTCACAGACTAATACCCAAAAATAAAGAAGATAATGATAAATTTAGAACAAGAAATATTGGTATTTTCTCAGCATTAACTTACTACTGCCACTATTGGTTCCTATATAGCGTAATCATGCGTATACTGAAATACAAGCTTATAGCGAATAATACAATAAAATGATAGCTTAATTATGTGGTTTCCGTACTGTGACTCCCTTAAAACTAGAGAAAACTTCGGGGATAATTTCTGGAAAAAGTACAAATACGATTTTATTAATTTTTGGTAATTTATTAATGTACATGTCAGTAAATACATGTTGAAAATTTCATTGAAAACTATTAATATTTGTTGAAGTTATATAACTTCACGTTCAACGTCGTACTTCGAAATGGCGTACGTGATTCTCGCCACCTGGTTGATCTGATGTAGAAAAACAAATTTTTTTTATAAATTAGATTGCATTTGCTATGGCGAGACCGACGATTTTTTGATAACATTTTTTGTTTACGAAATATAAACAATAATAGTGCAAATTTGTTGTAATAGAATCGCAAAAAAAATTCAAACATTTTTTTTCTCATTAATTGAACAAGATAACAAGAAAAAACTTGGTTACGTAATAGCAAATATAATTGATTTATAAAAAGAATTTGTTTTTATACGTCAGATGAATCACCATTCGGCCGCGCATGAAGAACGTCGTTGAACGTGAAGTTACATAACTTCAACAAATATGAATATTTTTTAATGAAATTTTCAAGACATATTATTTAAGTTGTATACTAATAAATTACCAAAAATGAATAAAATCGTATTTGTAGTTTTTCCAGAAATTATTTCCAAAGTTTCCACTAGTTTTAAGGAAGTTACACTAGGGAAACCCCTCGAGTGAAACAAACTTCATATTCCCCAATTTCAATATTAAACTTATTCTAATCCTTATAAAATTACCTACTGCGAAGATTCCTAAAATAACCTAACACATAGACGATCTTATTAACCGAATGTACCATCAAGTAGGTGTCGAAACGCCTTATAGAATCACCACAGAAAATAATATACAGCACTTTTGTAATGACCACTTGCGTAACTTTGATCATGCAGTTTCAAGGGGGAACACTAGATATCAATCTTAAATAACACCACAGGAATTAATTGGAGCTCTATTGGAGAACAAGAACAGCCTTTGCCAAATTTTACGACTTTTTTTAAAAAGAACATATCCTAGTATCTAGTCAGACTCGACACTCACAACATAATAAAATCTATCCCCCCCAAAAATGTAATACGTGTACTATGACAAATATTTTGTCAAAAAGAATATTAATAAATTAAACAAAAATTGAATCCGTGAGTTCAAGAACAGTATAAATCCATAATTAGCTATTTGCAAATAATCTCAAAACTATATACATATAAAATTCATAGAATCCAACGTTAGGAATAAATATCTCAAACTGTGATTTTCAGTCTTATACTGCTCTTTAACTCATCCATTCAGATGCTCCAATATTTTCTCGCTTTCTTAAAAAAAGCCAAGAACTGTCAATGGTCGTTTGTATTATAAACGCTTCAGTTGTTCGCAAAAAAGGTTAAAAAGAATCCCCAAATCCAGCAGAAAAATTTCTTAGGGAACAGTACCAGTGATCACACGCGCTCGCGTGTCAGTGTCCCCGTGTGTGTGACCCCTCAGCACGCACACATCCTCGGAATAATAGTGGCTGTGGCTGTTGACGGTTCGTCCGATGAACGAGGAACACAGTAGTCGCGGAGTCGCTTTGTCGGGCGCGGGTTATGATAAAGGCTCGTGGCCCGAAGGCCACGCTGATAATAGGAAACATCGGCATCATTCTACGCGGGTCTATCTGAGCTGGTTCATTCGTTAGAATCTTACCCGATAGCCAGTGTGTCGCGGTTCAGAGTCGCGTTGATTTACGCGACGGTACCACACTCTTCTCGATCGCAGGCGGTCGGTGTACGTGTTTGTGTCGCGTTTGCGCTCGGATTTATGTCCCTTGGACGGCGAGGGATTTGAAACGGTCGTTCGTCGAGTGAGAACAATTATTTTCACGCGCTTCACTCTTGCTTTCGTTGCGCAGAAACGCCTGAATAATTTAACTACGTAACTGATGTAAGTGATCGAGCTCGTGTGCTGTCCGCGAGACTAGGAGGGTCGGTTGTAGGAGTGTTACGCAAATGTCGGTTAAGTCTTAGATGCTCGTAGAAAGAGATTCGATCTAATGGATCTAGGGAAACAGTTGATCGATCTAATGGATCTAGAGAAACATTTGATCTATTAGTTCGCCAGTCGAGGACTCAACTGTGCTAGGATTGCTACCTTTGACCCACTGCCGACGCGAGGAATGAGAAGAGCTACTGTCGTGCGATGATCTACGATGTCTCCATTTGGCGGCGTTATAGATCGATGAGTTTTACTTCCATTCGATTTATTGCATCCAATCGTTGTATTAGCATAATTTATTAGCGTGACTCGCAGCGTTTGTCGAGGAACGTCAGAATTACCTAGATTGTGTAGAGTTGTTGATTTGGCATTAGGATTCTAGAGATTTGTTTGTAAATAGACAGAAGAGGATGAAGATGAAAATGAAGTTCTTGTAATTCGTGTGGATCTAATTGCAGCCTGTGAATATCACTGGATAATTATGGTCTTTTATGGGGATCTTTGTTTTTTATTTATAATATTCAAGAATTAGAGCCAGGATGAGATAAGGGTATCATGTGCTCGTGTTCTTATCGAATTACAGATTTTTTTGCATCCGAATAAATGGGGAACGTCATTTAGTTTGTCTTCGAATATTACTAATTCAGTACTTGAAATAGAAATAGACTGTTGCATTGTGCAATATTTGGCTCAATTAATTTAGGTCAATTTCTAGTAATTTGTATTTGTTACATATTAAAACCACAAATGTTACTACCAAAGCAGTAAAATAAATTCGAAAAAATGTGTTTCTAGTGTTGTATGTTCTTACTAGAATTATCAACTCTTTTACTATAGAAATTTTTTACCGTATTGCATTTTTTATTGAGATCATAAATCAGTAATACTATAAAATAATTCAGTAGGTAATTAGAGAAGGAGAGCAAGAAAAGGGAATTGGTAAACTAGGATTTGAATCAGGTTGGCGCCACTACTCACAGCATTGCGCCAGCGTCGCTGCTGATCTAGTTAAAAGTTCATGGTCATAAGTAGGTAAACGCTTGTTGAGTTAGGCCCTATCGTTAATTTTTATTTTTTCGAACACAGTTATTTATTTATAGGTGATACAACTTAGGAAAATTTTCATTAGTAAACTCGTAAAATTTTATCAAAAAAAAATAATTCGAACTGTTTTCTATGAATAGTACCGTATAATTGTAGCAATTGTAGGAGCCTTTAATAATTATCAAGACAGAATTCAAGAACTTAAAATTCAAGGTCGTACAAGGCTAATGAAGGTCACATGTAAATGGTCGTATTTTCTAAGTCAATGGAAAGTGTTGTTTCATCTTGATAATTAAATCCCACATGTTTAAGAATTATCAACACATCACGGATATAACATTCGATATAGGACTATTAGTAGGATACTAGTATTTTACAGCGTAAGGTTGGAAACAGTGTGGTTTTAAAATGTTCAAATGCAAAACAAAATTATGTGTAACAAGGAAAAGTTGATAATGGAAAAACAAGGTTTCAAGTATATCGAAGTAGATAATAAATATTTCAAAAGACTTTCTTTAAATGATTATTTCAACCACTGTTTATTTTAAATAACCTCGAATAGTGGATTGTCGAATCTCTTTAAATATCACTATTGTATGCTATTATGACAATTATACTGTATCGTAAAACAAGCAAGATAGCTTTATTTTTTCTTGTCATTACTAGAATGACAAAGTTTTCATTATATGATTGAAATTACATAACATTTTGGCCTGTAGGTTAGTGAGGGCTCTGACGCCGTCTAGTCACATCACATCACTTGTGATAGAGCGGAGGATAGATCTCTGTCCATGTTAAAAGCAAATGAACATGCTAATGTTAACGTAGGCATGCGATCAACATCGTAGTATGTGTAATAATGGAATTAGAGTAGGGAAAATTCCTAGGTACATGTGTCCAGTCGTAGACAATCATCTGTAGATGATGAAAGTAGATAGGACACTTTGTAGGTTTATTGAATATTATCATGCGAATAAGAAGATACTACAGTCATGATCGTTACAAACGATGACTCAATGTCATATAACTTCCTTGTATAATTAGGAA
This sequence comes from Calliopsis andreniformis, assembly GCF_051401765.1. Lineage (NCBI taxonomy): Eukaryota > Metazoa > Arthropoda > Insecta > Hymenoptera > Andrenidae > Calliopsis > Calliopsis andreniformis. The sequence goes on along the minus strand of NC_135067.1, from coordinate 4,926,711 downwards.
CAATGGTATATAGGAACAAATTGAGGATCTAACAAAATAATAGAAAGACTTTTTTTTATTAGATTTTCTAGAATGACTTTAAAATTATCTCCTTTTTAAACGAAATTATGTGCTTTTATGACTATACGGATAGTTGATGAAAAACGTACAGTACAGATTTTCCTAGTTAAATTTTCATAAGTTGAAACTGATCACGATCATTTATGCGAAATGGGTATTTAAATTGTTTGCACTTCATTACGAGAATATTATGAGTTTTATTTAGATAGAGGAATAGTTGTTGAAAACGCTTAGAAATAAGACTGCTATTCAGAACAGAACGAATAGTGAAAAGTAAAATTTTCAAGTTCTCTATTTTTTTGTTGTATCTTGTTAGAGATAATATCAATAGACTCTTAAAATTTTTTGGATAAAAATAAGTTCAAACGCGATAATATATGGATTAATTTTAATTAATCAATGAATATAAGTTTTATATTTTACGAATTAATCTTGTCAAAGATTGTTCGAATATTGTCTTGTTTAGGTTCATTCTCGTTATAAAAATCTTTGGAATTCATTGATACCAGTTAGAAATAACTGGCTAGAGGTAGAAAATTTGGAATCTTTGTTTACTGTGATAATGTGTTAAATTTCCTCGGGGTCAAAAACGTATTTTCAGTTGAATAATACTGTATTTTCTAGCAACATGAAACCATGTATTCGTTATAAGGTTGCTTCAAATTTTGTGTTCTGTAACTGGCTTCGCGAACAGTAACACGTATTGTAGGTAAATACTACAATAATTGTTGTTGTAAATATGTCAGTTAGTATAGATAGAAATATAATAGTAATAATAATAATAATAAGAAGAAGAAGACAGTATTATTACAAATGTAGCTATATAGTTATCTTTTTAAAGTTTCCCGAGGATGATTTATAACCATAAAACTTTCGATAAGCTATAAATACTCCAATAAAGATAAAATAGATTATGTAAAAATGTCACGTCTTAGTGGTAAATGTTTTAGTATGTCGAACATTCATTACGTCCGTTTATCGTTGGTAATAAAGCAATTATAGATCGCGAAGGAGGAACTGACTTTATATCGAATCGCTATAATTTGTCATTGAATCACTATCAATACCTAATTCCAAAAAAAGTAGGATAATAAAGTTGATGAAATATATAAACAAAGTTAGCAATCAGAAGTTAAGAGTTCAAGAACGCTTTCAATAAAACTTTTGAATGTTTCCTAGCGCTTTAAAATTTTATAATATATCAAGTAAATGTGAATAAGTATCAAAAAACCAATTTAATGGCTAACAGCTTCAAGAATATTATGTAGTGTTCAATTTAATTAAGTGATTTTTGATTATATCGATAAGTGTGATTGATCGACCCTAGTAGGATCCCATTAAGTGTCCCGATTTCATTCAGAGAAATATAATTAACCGAATCTGACATATTGCTCTTTTAAGAATCACAGCAGCATTCTACATGCTAAAACTATTATATTAACTTATAACAAATTTCATGATTTACCTCCGTAATGAAATTTACATTTTGTAATCTTAATATTATTTATTTAAATTTGAAATTATTCTTGTACAAATGAATGAGTTTTCTTGTAACCAGTTATCGTAATAATTACGAAAATAATTTCTACCATTGGGAAAACATTATTTGATAGTTTACTATTTAATATTATATAACAATAATTAATTACTTAATTTTAATACTACCTTGACTTCCATGAACTACGATATAGATAATAAGAAAAAAGACAGTGAGTTTCTTGGCGCATTCTGCTATTGAAACAAAGCAATTATCCCTGTGGTGTTTCCCAAGTGATTTATATGTGTTTATGATAACCATTCCGCAAGAAAAACGTTTTGGTGAAGTTGGAAAAGTGCGAAACCTAATCTGTATAGGACTGCTTAACAATTTCTCTTCTGCTTAATTTTTCCCAAGTTCTTACACGATACCAATTTTACGTGTATTAAAGAGAAAGATAAATCTACGTGATGAACAATTTCTCAAAAGTGGACAATGATGCTGGCGGAGCCAAGCTGCTCATTAAGGGAAGAGGTATTTATCGTTTTATTTTTATTGTTTTTTTTCGTTAAAAAATTCATAGGCGCGCGGTCATCAACGCAGTCCCTCAGATACGCAGGCATTTCGTGAGAGAACCAAACGCGATGCCCTGATCGAGCTGCAACGCGAATTGGACAAACTCGAAGCAACTGCAACAGGACAAGTCAAAGAGGAGGTTCGACGGCAGTTCGACGGGTTTACTCATCTCTTTAAACGATTTCTTCAAGAAGAAGGCCCCTCGTTAGAATGGGATCGCATACAAAAACTTCCCGACGATGCGGTAAATAATTCTTATTTGCATGTACTGAAGATGAAAAGTAATATACTATTTTCCCAAATAGCATACGACGTCTTGAAGACGTCTATTTTATGTCCATTTTATGCCTGAACATCTTACGATATAATTTGGACGTTTTAAAAACATCCAACAGCGTACGTCTTAAAGACTTGCAAAATTTACGTCCATAAGACGTCTTAGAGGCACACTACATGGACGTCTTAAAGACGTCTATTTCTTGTCTGAACGTCTTATAGACGTAATTTGGACGTCTTTAAGATGTTTTATGAGTATCTTTTAACACGTCTTAAAGGCATATTAATTTGTAATATTGGACGTCTCAGAAATATCTTTTGGACATTGTTAGGACTTTACTGAATGTCTTTACGACGTTCCTAGGACGTCTTTGTGCTATATGGGTCTATAGTTTATAACAACATTTTTCATATTTTTATTCGTATTTACGATGACTGCAGACTTTTCTGTATTTATGACAAATTTAAGTGCACAACAACTTACAGAATTCATATAATGTACAAAATTCTATAAAATATTGAAAGTTAAATGCACTTTATAGCATTTTGTGGATGAAATAAAAATCTCTATTTAGGTATTGCACACTTCTGTTTATACTTATGAGACTAGAAATTTGCATAAATATTTGAAATCTATTTATGAATCAAGAAGTTGTTTGAAAGATCATACTAGTATCGATTTAATGGAAGATTCACATAGAGTACTTCTATTTTCAGATAAGAGATTACAATTCTTTGCCAACTCCGGAAGGAGAAGAACTCAGGGCCCTATTAAATAAACTGGTAGTTGTTAAATTAAATGGTGGACTTGGAACTAGCATGGGATGCCATGGACCAAAATCTGTGATAGCTGTTCGTAATGGACTCACATTTCTTGATCTAACTGTACAGCAAATTGAGGTATATACGTGAAAGGATCATCGATTCAAAAATCACTTGGAAATTTACGAAGAAGAAAATTAATTATTACTTTTACTTTTCAACAGTATCTAAACAAAACGTACAATGCCAACGTCCCGCTCATCTTAATGAATTCTTTCAACACAGATGATGACACTCAACGAATAATTAGAAAATATAAAGGAATAGATATTGACATTCAAACGTTCAATCAAAGTTGTTATCCTCGTATCAACAGAGACTCATTGCTTCCAATCGCAAAACACTGCGATATTCCAGACGATATCGAAGCGTAAGATGAACAACAAATGTCTTTCTAATATTCATAACATCCATGAAATTATATGTATAAATACCTCTAAAGTTTGTTTACAGTTGGTATCCTCCCGGACACGGAGATTTCTACGAAAGTTTCCGAAACTCTGGTTTATTAAAGAAGTTTTTGAAAGAAGTATACAATCCACCATATTAATTTGTGTTGATACCAATACCATATTATTCTATTTGTAATCAATATTACGTTTATATAGGGCCGTGAGTATTGCTTCATTTCGAACATCGACAACTTGGGTGCAACTGTAGACTTCAAAATTTTAAAACAACTGTTGGATAAACGTGAATCTACGCCTCTTGAATTCTTAATGGAAGTCACTGATAAAACTCGAGCTGATGTTAAGGTAAAATACATAGCTTCCTTTTTTAAGATGAAAGATAATCGTTTTTTCTAGAAACTAAACAATTGTTATGTATACCCATAGGGTGGGACATTAATTCAGTACGAAGATAAACTCCGACTTCTTGAAATTGCACAAGTTCCGAAGGATCACGTTGATGATTTTAAATCAGTGAAGACCTTCAAATTTTTCAATACAAATAATTTATGGATAAAGCTTAGCGGTATGTGATTATATCTTCTAATTGTATAATTCCTAATTATGACATCTATAATTATCCTTGCAGCTATTGAAAGAGTACTCGAAGAAAATTCACTAAACATGGAGATTATTGTTAATAATAAAACTTTCGCGAATGGTCTGAATATTATTCAACTAGAAACAGCTGTAGGAGCTGCAATGAAGTCATTTGAAGGAAGTATTGGTAAGATATTACTTTGTTTCTCTGTAGATTTTTTTATCTAAACTGCTTTTGTAATAAAATGTAATTTAATTGTAGGTATAAATGTACCGCGTAGCAGATTTTTGCCAGTAAAAAAGACCTCAGATTTAATGCTTGTTATGAGTAATTTGTATACCCTTCGCAATGGTTCCTTAATAATGAGTCCTCAGCGAATGTTCCCCACAACGCCTCTAATAAAATTAGGCGACAATCACTTTTCTAAGGTTATTATCTTTTTTTGCCATTTATTTGGGTTTTATGTATCTTTTTGCACAAAAGATTTTTTGTAACGTTTTTACATGCATATCTTTTTTTGTAGGTCAAAGAATTTCTGACCAGATTTCCAACGATACCAGATCTTTTAGAATTAGACCATCTCACTGTGTCAGGTGACGTTACATTTGGGAAAGGTGTAACACTTAAAGGAACGGTTATTATAATTGCTAACCATGGAGAACGTATTGACCTCCCATCGGGCACAATTTTAGAAAATAAGATAGTTTCTGGCAATCTACGTATTTTGGACCATTAAGCAATTATAGGAAGTTTATTTTTCTTCTGATGCAACTTTAATGAGAATCGGAAACATGTGCACATGTTGAAAATGTTAATGAAATTTTCAAATAAATGAAATATAAATGTCTATGAAAATAAAATAAAAAGGCTTTATAACAAAATTGTACATATAATATGTATGTGTTAATATTACAATTATTAGGTAAAACACTTTAAATTTAAAATTTTATGGAAAATAATTGTTTTGCTAGTAGTAATGAGAAACTGTAAACTTATATTACAGTTGAATAACAAGTTGTTAAAAGTTTTTTAAATTTCTCCTTATTACCCTTACGTATATATATGTATTTGTTTTTATTATTGCAAGTACAATTTTGCATTTGGTAGTATCTAATTTTTTTATATGAATATGCAATATTAACTGTGTACTCCTTTTAGCGTCACTACGGTAATATTCACAATGTTTCGTAGCTCTATTGGCAACGCTACAGTGATATGCATGATTTAAATTAAAACACATGTTAATTCAAGTGAATTATGACATGTAAAGTGTGCAACTGTATTTAATTACAAAATGAAACGAAATAGAACTATTTAATAATACTAATCTAAAAAAAGCAATTTGGCAACGTATTAAAAGTCATACAAAACAACTCTATCTTGCAATATAATTTTTTAAAAACAATCGCAATCAACTGACTTCTCAATTATGGATGCTTATACACCTGCACGTTAATACATTCTTAATTAAATAGAATATTTTATAGTACTGGAAACGCGACGTACAAGAAGACCCTAGTTTAAACTGAGAAATATGCAGAAAAATGTTACTATTCAGGAGTATAAGATACGACATATCCATACTCGCGGTCACAATGCTCATATGACAATAAAGATATGTAACCAGTCACTCGTGCCGTTTTGGATCTTTGCGTCCTACGACATGATTGAATGACCGAAGGAACCATAAACATGCGTTACCTTACACTCACGGGATGAAGACAGTACGACGAATTACCCAGGATGTGTCTGCTGGGCCTGAAATCAAAAACATAAGAGATATTAGGAAATCACTTTTTAAATGTTGAAATTCGAAACTTTAATAAAATTCTAAAAATATCTAATAAATTTTGAAACTCGTAAATTGTACTTAAAATTCTAATAAAACAATATGAAACCTACATTATTCTTCGCGTTTCGGCTCCCGAAGTCTCCAACACAGGAATCAGTCATCATCTCAAAAGGATCAGCAGGCATGCAACACTGTCTCTACTCACGTCATCAGAGTCTCGCGGGACTCTGGAAGTTTTTCGTAATGCGTCAAACACTGGCTCTAACGTATGAACGAACACTATATCCCAAGAGCAACAATGCTCTGCGAAACAAAAGCAAACTTTTCCCACAACGCAATAAACACACCCTATATGATCGCATTGCACGCGATCATATTAACAAAATAACAAGTAAATATCTAACTAAAGAAAACTAATAAGAAATTTCTCCGTAAGAGTCCTTCTTCAATTGCTTTCATTTCAATTACAAATAGAAATCTGTAACAGAAAAGGGTCACAAATTTAGTATCTGTAAACATATTAAAATAAATGGAAACATGTTCTACGAACTCGCATACATTAAAAAATTGTATTTTAATTCGAGGCAATATGTAAATATGATTAATATCAAGTGGAGAACAGAGTACTGTTACAAAAAGTAATTAAAATTATTTCAAAATATCAAATTTTTAATATAAAATTTTGTTAATAGAAAACTTCCATCGCGAGATGTAAATATGTAGTAGTAAAGAGTAAGTAAAACTATCAGTAACAATTTCTAGTAATTAGATATCAAGGGATAAAGTATCCTCACCTTAATTGAGGTGATAGTCATCAAATAACTAATGATTCTTCGTTCACATCACCTAACTCCTGAAATGGACCTTGGATGGAGGACGCCGACCATACTGTAAATTACATTGTCTTGAAAATTCTGAAGGCCAGGAACCATTTTAAACGTTTACAATATACGAACTTCCAGTAAAGCCAGATAAAAGTAGAGACAACAAAATCGTACAAAAAAATGTACCAGTTCGTTTGTGGTTTATTTCTTAACATATTCTTTTATATCATTTGCACTGTCAATATCCGTGTTTCTATCGTTGGAAAACTAAACCCGAATACTTCATGAAATTCGGAAGCTTATTGAAAGATACATATTAATATTAATGTATAAAGGGACGTAAGTACATTACATATTATCGACAAGCACAAAAATCCAACAAATTTTGCAATGAAACTACAGAAAATAATAAAAAACTTAGCACTATAATGAGCTCTGTGCTGTGGCGTCATTCCATTTGAAGTAGACTGCGCGCGCAGATTCGAGACTCGCAAGCATGTCGCTGGAGTTGCGATAGTATCGAATATCGCTTGCTTGGGTTCTATCACCCACCTGTTACGTATTACAGAATACTATAAAAATTAATCAAACGAATAGAATTCTATCTATATTTCGCTTCAGAACTGATGAGTATGTAAGTGTATTGTATGAAATGTATCGACTGAAATAAATGGAAATAATATTATTCATAATAAAATTAATGAATATGTATTATTAATTTCTGCATAACAACGCTATTTGAATTCTGTCGCCATTAATCTTAACATTTTCTAGCAATGTCCTCTAAGCAGTATAAAAAGATATGAAATTTAAGAAAATAAACTATACACTTTATTATAAAGTATGTAAAAATGAAAATGACATAAGAAATTCGTTAAATCTATGCAAAATTTCTGAATTATAGGAAACTATTGCGTTAAATCAATTATTAAGTACCTGTACAATCGAAGTACGTGAATCGAAAATTTGTCAAGCAAGTATTAATCACTAAATTATAGAAATTGGAGTAATGTTTTTATTAAATGTGTGATAGTACATTCAAATAGTACAGTGAACGCAATGAGTGTTATACGCGTCTGACACCCACCGTGTTCAGAAACGAAGCGATGCGTGCAATTAAATTCATAAAGATGTCTACCGAATTTGACAACGACGTCAAAATTAAATTTAAAAAACGTTATAATTATGTTTTATAATACCTAAGTAACATTAAGATTGACACGAGAACAAATGTATTTAATACACATTCTAGTTTTCGCATCCTTTTTTTTACGAATTTAAATTTTATTAGAATAAAAATGTTTATATATTACGTGAGATTTTTTATTTTCTACTTAATTTCTCGACGACCAGTTTCCACAAGTCATAATGTACCTATTTCTATTTTTCCTTTACTATCAAATATTATAATATATAAATTTATGAACCCGTATTATGGTTCTTTGTTTAGAACTTTTTAAAATAACTTTTCACTACTTTCTAATATGGATACATTTTAACTGTTTAACTCATAGAACAAACATACAAGAGCTTTCTCAAATGAATAATGTTACGTATAAATGTTCATTTTCTTTTATATTATTTTGTTTTTGCAAGTAGAGAGACAGGTGCGCGTCGGCGGGCGTCACAACGTTGATCGACAATTTTCAATGATTACACAATACTGTTTTATTTATTTTTATTTATAATCATTATACACGTATATACACCCTTAAGGGTAAGTGTACATTAATGAGTAGTGTATGCCTGGTAGTGTGGGCTGTATAAAAAATACTAAGGATAATAGAAAAGGTGGATTCATAAATTCGTTGAACAAATTTTTTCGAATTTCAAAATTTCTTTTTTCTGAAATGTTATTTTTGAAAAAACTCTTTCAAATATATATTTTTCTAGAAAGTGTTGTGTTTGAAATAAGATAATTGAGCCAATTCTGGCGGCACTGCAATGCCAGACCGACTCGCGACAGAGGTGGAGCAAGCTCCAACTGCTCCGTCAATTTCCAAAAATCAGATTAATATTCTGACTCCCCAATGGGGAGTGTATCAGATATTAAGCTGATAAGAACAGATACTACACTTTGATCTTAGCCATAAGGCCGAGAAGCGATACCTTTGTATGCTTAAACAACTTATTTATACACTACAACGATAAAATTAACTTTCGAGAAAAGACGCAGCGTAGCGGCGACACGGAGAAGTAACAAACTTCTAAGTAGAGGGCAGCATGATATTGGATGGAAAAAGCATTTAAAAAGAACTACAATTATATAATTATCTAACAAAGTATCTTTTACAATAAAATATATTAATAACTTGCATCGATTTTTAAATAAAATTATCGAATAAACGAAATCGCAATAAACTCATACGGTCAAAATCAGATCAGCTATGTATGAATTCTATAGTTGTATAATATATAGGGTTAAATATATGGTGCAGAGCAAAGACAATTAATTATATATTTCAATTCTTATGTTTATTGTTACATATAATTATAAATTTGCCATTAATTTGAACGAATCAAATTGATCGTTGTTTTTACGCGAAACAGAAGGGTCCACGAAATCAGTATCGATAAGGATGTAAAGTCGAGAGTTTTGCGTCATTCGATTGTGACTGAATTGTAACGAGGTTCACGTATTACGTGTACGAAACGGAACATAACAAATTTGTCGTGATGTGGGTAGCGATTAAATTTAGATAACGCACAGTATGACGGGCAACATGTGATAATAAACTGTAAAGGCGAAGAGTCTGGAAAAACTATTGGTCCTTGGGTGTATAGGAGATCATATTCACATACCAATGGCCTACCAAACTTTTCGGCAGGAGTACATGCAAATGCCTGTGGTGACACGAGCTTATACAACAGCTTGTGTCATCACGACTCTTGCTGTGGTTTGTAAAATAGCTTTTATTAAAGAATACCTTTACATATATAGAATATGTATTTCCTAAAAATAACCTAAGGATTACTTTGTCACATCATTCTAGCAACTGGATTTGGTATCTCCATTTCGACTGTATTTTAATCCTACATTGATAGTTGAACAATATCAGGTAAATAAGTCTTGTTTAGCAATGATTATCTGATAATCAATCATGGGACAAGTAGTAGTTATTATCTTAATTGGTTGTTTTAGTTATGGAGATTAATAACAACATTTTTATTCTTTGGAAACATGGGTTTCAATTTCTTCTTTAATATGATCTTTACTTATCGATACTGTCGAATGTTGGAGGAAGGATCTTTCCGCAGAAGGACAGCTGATTTTGTAATGATGTTTATTTTTGGTGGCATATGTATGATTGTATCCTTTTAATGTTTTTCAACAATCCTTATTATATAGAACAAAGTATTTGTTGTGTCATATTTTGTAATTCATGAAGTATATATTTCATATATTCCTGAACTTATTATAGACATTTGCATTTTTTGTTAACTTGTTATTCTTGGGTCATGCATTCACAATCATGTTGGTTTATGTTTGGTCGAGGCGAAATCCCTTTGTTAGGTTAAATTTCTTTGGACTCTTAACCTTTCAAGTAAGTTCGTATTTGCTTTGAAAACTTTTTGTATTGTATAAAATAATTATGTCATTTTCACCTGTGTTTTTTAAATAGGCGCCATATTTGCCATGGGTGCTACTTGGGTTTTCAGTACTTCTTGGTAATACGATATGGGTAGATCTAGTTGGTATGGCTGTTGGGCATATGTATTATTTTGCAGAAGATGTATTTCCACGTTTAAGAGGAGGTTTTCGTATTCTTAAGACTCCACAAATACTGTAAGTTGTGATGATGTACTAAATAAGGTACTTTTTTGAGAATACTGTAATAAATTCAATGCTTTTCAGTAAGACTTTGTTCGACGCACATCCAGAAGATCCAGATTATACTCCACCACCTGAAGAGCGTCCTGGTGGATTTAATTGGGGTGAAATAGCTAATGTGCAGTGATTCTAAATTTTGAGATCCTGCTTCCAAATCGTCTCTTACCAATTGGCATATCAAGTAAACTTTTATATTATTACATATACAATATTGTTCCTTGATTTTCCCAGTTACTAACAAAAGTACTAAATAGTTACACCTAAGTCTCTAAGAAACTTACATTGATAATAAGACTTCCAATTTTTTACAGGGGTTACAATTTTTCACAAGAAATTTTGGTATTGCATTTAATATAACTGTATGTTTTTCAGAAAATATTGTGCAAGAGATGCGTATTAAAAATTACACTTGAAAATAGTATTTCTCAAATAATAAACTATTGTGATACATTTATAATGCTCACGATCTCCAGAAACGAACATGAAAAATTTCGTACAGATAGCAAATTAAAGAATTTTGAATAGATACATTTAATTGCGCAAACTATAGGAAATCTGATTTACAAAATACCTACAAAGTACAAAATTTGAAACGTATATGTAAAAACATTTCGAATTGTTGTTTTAGGATTTCCTTATAATTTCGTTTAATATATGTAGTATATTCTTGATTTTATTCTGCTTTCATAATTGTTAAAATATTATGCACAATATGAACTTTTTCTACTTGTGCCTAATATAATATACAGTTTTAACAAAATATAAAAAGTTAAGGAAATGATATTCTTATCGTTTTTTGACGTATTTAGAAAAAGTATTTGCGTTATAACATTATAAAGCATTATTATTACTTTTTAAAGAACTATGAAATTGAAACCCCTGACCCCAAGAAATTTTATTGTAGAAGTCTCAATCGAACAATGTAAATATTTTTATTTATTCTCTTATTTTAAATAATTTCTTGGTCTTTATACCACACAGTATAATAGATTTGATACCACATTTGTCGACAGAATGCATAATATGTATTACTCATAGAATACATCACAGTTTTATTATGGGCATTTCAAGAGACCAGTGAATGTTCAATGAATCATGAAATAGCATTCCTTTTCTTATTGATGTTTGTAGCTTGTGCGTGTAAATGAGGAACAAAGTCTAATAAGTTGTGAAAGATAGATATGTATATATACATTGATTAAAGTGATTACATCCGTTTTGTATACCAGATTGCTTGTAGTTTTTATATGAATGTAATCCATAATCCTAAAATTTATTTTCTTCCTCATATATTAGAATCGTGACTACCTTTTTGTTTTGAGACACTATGTTACACTGTGATGTATTCGTATTACTAATCAACCAATTGCATTCAAACATACAGTGGAGCGATAAATTGGTCGAATTTATTGTGACAAGATGTACGTCGTTAACAAAAGCCAAAGCATTATAAATGAATTTCCACTTCGAGCATTATTTATGACGTACTTTATAGTCGTTTTGTACATACTAGATGAAAGTTATTTATATGACTATTGCAAGGAAATAAAATGGTTCGGTTTAGTTTAACATTATTGGTGTACATGTTGTATGTCATTAATTTGTACGTAATGTTATGTATTCAACTTTTTTTTATGTAAAAGAATTAATGCATTTATTTAATTTTCAATTGAACTTCGAAGACATTCAATTTTTGTATAATTTTTAAAGCTGTTACAATCTTTTTAACGTTTATTATATACAGATAATTAGTGTTCACCTATAGTGCATTACAGTGTTGCATGGTTGCGTTATTGTGCCATATAATGCATAGTTATAATTTCGATCTCAGTAAAAATGAAACAAACTTGAAATTTTTTGTCTCTACATGTCTGTATATGCTTAAACAAAATTATATTTGCACAAGTTTTTGTGTTTTTTTTTGAAAATGACACTTCTTTACACTGATTATAAAGAAGATTGATGCGATAAAGAATGATTTACAAAACCATTTATTTAGATTTAAATAGTAAATGATTACCATAACGGAATATAATGATGTATAATTAGGTACATATACGCAATGACATGGACTATAATACAATGATCAAGACTCTATTGTACATATTTTATTATATTGCCACCGTTGCTAAAAGCACTGTAATGTCATCTGGTTTACCACCTGAAAAATACAAAACACACATTGTGGCTACAAACAAATTTTTCAATTTATTTATGTTATCCTATGGCATACTTCTGCTAATTAAGTTTACAGACAAGAGTGAATGAAACTAAATATTTTATTCAATTCATCCTTTTGAAACATTGCGTTTATTAGTTTAATTATTAAGCTAGGTACGGATACTACGAGACTGCCTCGCGAGACAAAACTATCTCGACGTGCGATGTCTTCTAACAATGTACATAAAAAGGAGAACTATCTAAATGTATTTGTAGAAAAAATAAAAATATCAGTTCTTTCATGTACATTATAAGGAGGTAGTGCACGTTGAAGCATGCTTGCCCTGCAGTATTTGTGAGCAGTTTTAAGTATTTGCCTATGACAGATGAAGTACTGATTATGTATATAACATATGCTAAATATCATTTACTAAAATTGTTACATTTAAACTAAACGATAAATTTGTTAATAAAAAATTGTTCATTCTAGTTTTAAGAGGTAAAAAAATAATTAAGATATTATAGAAAGAAAGTAATGCTAATACAAATTTACAACCAAAGTATAAAGGATAGGTACACACATAAGATATAAGGAATTGTGAAATGTATCCTATAAATGAATTAAATATATTTTTTACTAAATATTACGTGTATTATAAGTGGGAAAAGACTACTGAATTAATTACTGCTTAATTTCTGTACTTTGCAAATAGTTATCAATGAAATTAATAGAAATTATTTATATCAAATATAATTTACATACCTATAGTGTCAATTCCATTCTCTCTAGCACTTTGGGCAAATGGAGACATAAATGCACCATCAAAAGCTAAACTACGAGCCATCCAGGCTATTGAATTGGCAACTCCTTGTATTTTTGTAGGATCTCTTTCTCCTTGAATTTTACGCATTTCAGTTACAAGCAGTTGATCAGGCACATTATCGAATACTCCATCTGTAGCTAACAGGATCACATCACCATCTTCTACCCCAAAACTTGATGTATCTGCAGACTCTGGACTGAAACAACAACAGATTCATTGTAATAAACATTTGGAGAATTTTATACAAGATTTACACGTTTTATTTATAAAAAATGTAATACCTGTCGCTAAGTACCAGATCAGAATGTCCTGGAGGCGGAAGAGACAACTGAAATGGAGTATTAAAATAATGCTGTTGTTCGGAAGAACGATGAACTACTTCCCCTTTCCGTACAACTACGAAACCACTATCACCAATATTAGCTGCATAAATGCTGCTCGTCTCTTTATTAAGAACTATAACACATGCAGTACTGCTACCTAAAATGATTTTTAGTAATTTAAAGTTTATAAAAATATCTTAGAACATAGAGGCTTCTGAATAGCCTTACAAAAAATGATGTTTACCTAGTATAGGTTGTTTATTTTCTAATAATTCATAATAACTACGTGCTAATAATCCAGCTGGTTCAGAAGGGGTGAACCTGCCCATAGTGACCAATCTTTCGCAAGTACTCATTAGAAAACTAGAGAATTCTCCCGGGTCTATTCCATAATGTCTCCATCCACCTACACCATCCGCTACCCCTAAAACATCCATGGAAACCTTTGAGCAAGTTAACAGCAGCGATCCTTGAGTTTTTCAAGAAAAATTCCTTTGTTGATCCAACAAACTGGAAACGTTCTCACGGAACGTCCTATTGCGAAATGTTGTCAAACTGACATTACCTATCACTTCGACAGCCTTGAATTTGGCACTGAACCAAGCATCATCACCGAACTGACCCTTTCGTATACGTCCTCGCGTAAAGTCTTTTGGGAAACCACATACTGCTGAGATGAAGGATGCTTCGCGACGTTTATTCACATTGGGATCGGCGCACGCTGTATAGTTTGATATGCCGTTCCATATCGCCCGAGACAACAACCTCCCGGTCCAATAAATGGACTGCATCGTATGGTGAGGTTCAGATTTTCGTGACGCACATTTTTAACAACTAAACGACGTATCTGCATGAAAGTGCAGTCGATTCACAAACCTATTAGAGGCATTTTTCAATGACACTGTCGCCAGGTGCGTGTAACGTCGTTCAAACTTGTCGTTTGGTCTCCTCGAAGCACTCAGCATCTATTGCACTGTTCTCAAGTCCCGATTCAACGCTCGAAGAAACAGCAATCTGCGATCGCGATATTCTCGACTGAAATTGTCTTCTACTGGGACGTGAATCGAGAAAGTATCTCTGCCTCTGCTCTTGCTCTTCTAACGGATCAACCTGAACTACTATTAGTATTGCACCTATATGACTGCATTGCCCTGCTGCTAGCTTCACATCTATCTTGAGCGGGGAAGAACTCGTCGTACCGTTATCGTACTCGTAGAGAATGTCGTCACCGCGGAGAAAGAGCGTCGACTGAAAGTTTATCGGACACTGGGAACATTGTCTGAACTTCAGAATTCGTTACGTAAATGTGAAGAGACTTCGATTCTTCACTATTGAAAATATTGTATCAATGAAACAATGTTATGTTCTATTATGGTTTTGACGTAGATGCTATTTCGAAATGATTGCGGTAATAATTTATTTTTGTTATCATTTTTTTGTTTCTCATTGACACTGTTGTGTCTTTCTAATGTAAAAAGTAAAATCAAAATTTTATGATCGGTAGAGCATGGTATTAACACATGGTACTAGCGAGGATTGTGAAGTTAGTTAGTTAACTCGAATAAAGACGTCGCTTTCGATTCTCGTCTATTATCGAAATTTTAAATGATTCTCATTTGTAGTTTGTGCGACAATCATGGGTGCGAGACTAAGATTGCTTTTAGAGAGATTTGTCGTTGATTCTCATCGTCAGTTCGATGGACTCTGGCCATATTAGGCACACCTATGTTATTAAAATATTTACGATATAAAAAAGGTTTGTTACTTTCATATTCATTTTTTTCTAAATACTAATACAGAACATCTATAGTTCGTATGAACAATTTATTTTGTTCTGAGAAAGTATGTTGAAACTTATTATTGTTATTTGTGATCTGAAAATGTATAATGTGATGTAAAATAAAAACTTTTAATACAGTGGTATTCGTCTACTAAAAATTATACAGATTGAAAAACGTGTTACATGTTAGTTTTGGTAGTCATATATATGTGTTCAAATTTCGTATGATGTCATTCGGTCTAAGGACGTTGTGGAGGTTAGACATAGGTATCTTTTGTTGTATTAAACTTATTTAATCTTGCTTGTAGCGATTCTTGATAATTCATAAAAGTACGTATTTTTAATTTTAATATTCTGTAACGCATTTCGTGGAAAATTTACCTTAATTGCAGTAATTTTCATGATTAATACTTGCTTCAAAAATTGATATTTTGTTTCTTACATTTTATCAAATTTTGTCCTTTATTTTAACAAATTTATATAGATTTAACGAATTTTAAATGTCGTTTCTCTATTTGCACTTCTTATTGTAAGATGTAGTTGATTACTATCTAATTTTTTAAATTTCATCTTTTTATATTATTTCAAGTAGATCGTAGTTAGAAAACTTTGGTTAAGCGTAATGGCGCCAAAATTCAAATAACCTTTGTTTCAGCTTTGCATAAATTGATAGTATTTATTTACTTATAATGCATTTTGTAGACTAGAATTACACTTTTATAGTTTCTGAAGCCAAATAGCATTATGTTAAGTGTATTTTACTATCTTTTTTATTGTATTTTTGTATTGCATGTAACAGGTGTGTGATAGAAGATCTTGAGCGAGCGAGTTTCGATACTATCGCAATTTGAGTGATATGCTTGCGATTCTCGAAGATGCGTGCGTAGGCTTCTTCGAATGGAATGACGCTTGATTGTAGAGCTCATTATAATGGTAAGTTTTATTACTATTTTTCTTAATATTATTGCAAAATTTACTGAAATTTCGCGTATTTCGAATGTATTTGATATATTTTCGTGTAATTACATTCTAAATTATGTGTATCTTGCAATATGTCTTCAAAATATATGAAATATTGAAACCAACATTCAAATGATAGAAACGCAAATACTAGAACATGTACAATGTTGGAAAACTGCTTAGAAATATAACATGAATAAATTAGTTTGTTGCTTTTCAGTCCCTTTTACGATTTTATTGTTTTTGCTTAATTTTGTGTTGTAAACATTTAAAATATAATTGTTCTTGCCCTTATAAGTGATTAAAGTAATTTAATTTATAGTAATGCCTAATGTTCCGTCATCCAAAGATTGTATGTCGTGGACGAAGGGTCGTCACCTCTTTGATGGATTTCAAGGAGGCAAGATATGTCTTTAAAGTGTTACGAATATTAGTGTGAGTATACTGTACCTCTTAATATCTAATCACTGTTAATTACTACTAGTTCTTATATTTACGTTTTATGAGTATTTATATTTAATATTATAATATTTTTATTAAAAATTTATTCAATATTTTAAGAAAATTTAGATTAATTTTCATGATTCTATTTTATTTTATACAGTTGAAACATTTATATAGTTCTTTAAATTAAATAAGTTTTTTGCAATATATTATGATTTAATACATTACATTTGTATTTGTATAAATTGAATTATTTTAAACTTGTGTTTTTGCTCTGTTACAGGTTTTTTTATTGAAATTGAAATTCACATTCTAGAATGTAAAGGATAATGTAAGCATCGTTTTATTTTATTACAATTTTAAATAAAATTTAATTAAAACTTATTTTTTAATTTTTACGATTTCTTTAAATTTAGTCTCAGTAGATCGCCTCTCTCGGTAATTCGTCGAGCTGTCTTCATCCAGTGAATGTTAAGGTAACACATGTTTTTGATTCCTCCAGTCATTCGATCATGTCATAGGATGCTAAAGTCCGAAGTGGCACGGATGTCTGGTTGTATTTTTTGTTGTGTTGCAAGCATAGTGACCATGGGTATAGTTTTATATCCGTGAGTAGTAATATTTCTTTTTGTGTATTTATTAGTTCAGGCTAGGGTCTTCTTGTACATCACGTTTTTTAACGAGATAAATGCTTTTCTGTAATGTTGGAAAAATATTAATTTGTCTTCGAATATCCATCATTGTAAAAATATTGAGTAGAATGTTAGTAGACATTTATAAAACAAGATATATATAAGCCAATGTGATTATTATGTAGTTGAGAAGTCGAAGATCCTCTGATTTCACAATTGTGAAAATTATAAAATGAAAATATTTGCTATTATTATATTAAAATATACTATCTAGAGTTTTATATAACAGAACAAATATAGTATGATTTGAATTGCATAAACAATTATTTAATCTTTTTAAAGGAATGTTGAAGTATAATACTTTTCCTATGCAATAGCTTGATAAAAAATATATTTCATTTTGTGTACAAGAAGACCAATTCGTGATGAATAGATTTCATTGTCAAATAATGAGTACTAAGGGCAACTTTTTTTAGAAATTTTACTTTGACAATGAAATCGTCCGAAGTTGAGTTAAAATTTTGAAATTTTTAAGTACAATTTTTGATTGAAATAGTAAGTACCTACTCTTTCTTCATAAAGAGAATTTCAAGTTGAATCATTTTTTTAATAAATAGAATTTGAAGTAAAGTAATTTTTACAATAAAAACTTTTAAGTAGGAATTCGTCTTCGATAAATTTACTAAAGAATTGAATCTTTTTTTTTTACTAAAGAATTTTAATAAATGAAATCTAAATTGAAAATGAAAGATACTATTAGACCGTTATATTCACTGTATTAATCATTCTTTTTAGCTCAGGATTTTCAGCTATTTATCCATTGCTTTCGGCTCATTCACGTGCTCAGGTGCTACTTGAGTGAGTGGAGACAATGGGGCACGATGATTTAATCATAAGATTTTAATAATATTTCATAGCGACTGGCACTGGTTAGTGTATTTTATTGCTATTCATGATGCAATATGTATGTATTTTGCAGAATACGTGCATACATAAAATGATGATAAATACACAGTGTGTATCATTAATTACTGTACTATGTAGTCAGTAAATCACTACATCACATTAAATAATTTTTGCTATTTATCTAAACTTGCACTCCTCTGCAATGGTCGCTAGCCTTTGCCAGTTGATTTCAGGAAAATGGTACGTACCTTAGAGTGTGCTTGTTGTATGTCAAGCTCGGGTGATGGAGGCGTCCCGAGATGTCCTCTCTAGTGTAGGCTCTTGCACCCGGGTGTTATGTGTGAGAATCGTCACTGTTTTTTGCCCACTTTTTAAATATAGGTTTAGGCAGGCAGGTAGCTTACTTTCTGGTATGAGTGTTAAATGTACGTAGGTAGGGCTAGGGCAGGTCATCACAATCTTTCTGATCGGGTAGGCGCATTCTCGTGTAGTGACTTACCTCTGAGATTAATCCATTTGTAGAATCGAGGTGAAATTGGCGTGATGAAGCATGCCATCATCGCAGTTTTTGTTTTCAGCTTTTCAAATCCAGCGACAGTGCACTAGGGTCGCTGACTCGCGTTCAGAAAAATAGGTTCGAACGTTGTACTTGAGATTCTGCATCCGAACACGAACAGAAACTCCCTGGGAGTTATTTTCACGTAATCTCTGGTTGTGTTGAGCGAGATATCCGAACTTGTGGACCTTAGTTTGTTCTTACTGTATCGGGGAATCTTAAGCACCTAGAGTTAAGTTTTAACTGGGTGGGTCGCCCGAAGAAAGAAGTCGAAGAGTCCTTGCAAGAATGGGAAACTACTAATGGCTTGCCATTTTCGGATGGGGAGTCATTATTGTTATTACTTTGTCACTATGCTTGCTTTAGTTTTGTAGTAATAGTAATAGTAGTATTAGTAGTAGTAGTTTGATTGGATCAGCCATGTGCTGATACAACAATTAAGCCAATCCTAGTTTGAATTAGAATTGCGTCAGATAGAGATCCTGATTTGAATTAGAGAAGAAATACCTACATATAAAACACGAGTTAAATGAAAAGTCGATTATTAATCACGTGTTTCGTCGATGAAATTGATATTTTTACAGAAAGTGTTTTGGAAATTGTTTTTGATTGATTCGTTTACTTTTTATAAGATTCGATACGTGGATTGAATTAAAGGAAAGAGGCATGAAGAAATATAAATTAACGAGAAAGAACGCGATTCTTTTTATTTTACGTAACGAGGTACAGAAACATCGGGTCAAAAAGAAGAAATATAATGATATTTTTGAATGGAAATGTCTATCAAGGCAGTTTAATCGGTTAGTCGTTTCGCGCGCTTCGATGGACGATATCATATCGGATACGTTCGTTGCGATGGCGCGGTGTATACTCTTGAACAGTTTCCACTTTCTTCGGATAAGGGGGACAATTTGAAACGGAATTTCGATATTCAGGGGGCGTAAGAATAACAGCGACCCATTCGTTTGAGTAAATCGCTTTACTAATGTTTATTAATAAACATTTCATATAGATTATTTTAATTCATTCATAATTTCAATACCTGTCTGCTTGTTGTTGTTGTTTCTCTTGTTGTTCTCGATGCCGCAATCAATGAGTTTATCGTTATTTACACTATTCAGTATAAAATGCGAGTTCAAGATTAAATCACACCACTATGTTTTATGGACACTATCTGTCATCGATTAATAATCATCAATGCTTGTACTCGGGAAAATGCGTAGGGGGCAGTAGGGCAGTATTTTCGTTATCACTAGTGTTGTTGGTATTTAATTCTTTAGGGGAACCATTATTTATGTTACAATCTAGACTAAATGTATCGTCTAGTGGGCATTTGTTAATATTAGGCAAGTGATTAACATCGATTCCACGAACGTCGGGGAGGAGCTTTTGTTGTTGTTGTTGTTGTTGATGATGGGATTGAGCATTTTCAGTCTCGTCGTTGTCGAGACCGTCGTCAGTGTGGGGCGGGGATGGATAATAGCCGCGCTGCTGTATTGGCAGTTGTTGTTCCACCGGCAGTTGGTGTTGTTGTTGTTGACATTGATGCTGTTGTTGCGACGACGACTGCGGCGGCTGCTGCGGCTGCTGGGGCTGCGGCTGCGGCGCGTGATGGTGGTGGTGGTGGTGGTGGTGGTGGTGATGGTGGTGGCCCTGCTGGCGGTGCTCACATTGCGCGTGATGATGCTGGATCGTCATCGTCTCACTACCACCAGTCATCGCGGGCGGCGGCGGTGGCGGCGGCGGCGGCGGCGGCGGCTGCTGCTGCGGCGGTCGGTGCTGCACTCCGTCCTCGCTACTCCATCGGGCTAATTGTTGTTGAGCTTGAATAAATGCATCACTAGAAAATAACAAGATTACACGAGCCCATTGGATCTATTCCATGACCACTAATGCTGCATACGCACGCCACGCGGTACCGCGCGGACAAATTCGCCTCCGATAAGCTCCTAATCGTCAATCCTCCCCCTCCACTTACCTTACCCTTGGCCCAGTGCAACGCACTTGTACACCTGTCTTTGATGAGCAGTCCTGTCCAAAGGCATATGCATCGCTACGGTATGTAAAGTATCCCCTACGCGATGGGATTTACCTCGCGACATGACTCGAGGCAAATGGTGGGTCTGAGACCACTTGGAATTATTTCGAATCTTTTTGTCTTTTCGAAGATCGAATTAAAGTCAAAATGATTCGAAATGGTCTGGTTCCATCACTAGTCGCGAGACATGTCTCGAGGTAAGTCTCATCGCGTAGGTAATACTTTAGAGAGTCATTTTGCCACGGAGAAAGCATTGGTACCTTTGTTCAGAACAATTAAGCCTGAGAATGAAAAGAAAAAATCGAATTTGCGCGGCTTTGTTTGAAAAATTAGCCTTTAACATTGTGGATTAATTTTGTATGAATTAGTTTCTGTGAAAA
This sequence comes from Calliopsis andreniformis, assembly GCF_051401765.1. Lineage (NCBI taxonomy): Eukaryota > Metazoa > Arthropoda > Insecta > Hymenoptera > Andrenidae > Calliopsis > Calliopsis andreniformis. The sequence continues at coordinate 4,905,059 of NC_135067.1, read as the reverse complement.
TAATTTTTGAGCTTCCACAGGGGTCCTGAAGTTTTAATTGTTTATTTCTTTAAATATATTTTCAAAATTCTATATATATTTACTTTTCTGTGTTCCTAAGATCAAGAATAAGTAATCCTTCATGTTTCTTCTAAGAATAAAGTACATTAAAGGTTTTTTATACTCTTATCGTGTGATAAAATGTCTTTGCAATTTGAAATGTTTTAGAGGAGAAAATTTTTAAATTTTTATAAAATTTTATTGAATTAAAAAGAAGGTATTTAGAACACTAGTAAAAATAGTAATATTTGAGCAACTTGCGATACCTTCAAAAATATACTTTAGCTAAAATATGCTTACAATTACTAACAGGTAATTTTAGTCTACTGTTAGAGTTCTCCATAAGTAAAAAGAAATGTATATTTCGTTTCGACATATTAGTCATTCAACCTCCATGTGCCATTGGTATGTTATGTAGTGTGTCAAAAATCATTTTCATTTATGTGATTAATCGCGTGGACAGGACTGCGTGTTCGTGTGCAGGGCGAATAATGCGAGACGTTACAATCTCTGATACAAGGAAGCAGCAAATAGTAATAAGGTGATTAAATGTCCCGAATTTTTTAACAGGAACATGTTTAGTTAAATGCAAACGCTTTTGAGCACATTTTCCTAAAAAATGAACACTATCAACACTAATGCAATTTTGTTATTTTCAATTTTTGTCGTATTTTGAACAATAGAATCTCCCTGACCTCATTTATGCCATAACTTACAGCTTTGTTCATATATTACTTAGAAATTATATTTATATAGGAACATTTTTTAATTTCTTGGGAGTTTATTGTTAGCAGTAACATCTCGATTAATCTGCACTTCGTGGAGCTTCATATATGCATGAGTTATTCGGTCATGATCGAAAGATAGGGTAAAGGCATTCAGTATTGCCTAACACATAATATCGTCATTCGTAATATTTCAAGAAGTAAATATATTGATATCTGCTAGCGATGAACTGACTATCCTACATGATTGTTCTAGTCAAGTATGACGAGGCAAATATATTGTCTGAGAATCTTGATAGTAGACAAATTTTAGGCTTATGAGTTGAAAGGATTCAAAGCTAGTATTTCTTCAATTAAATAAAAATAGAGAAATTTATTTAACTGTGACAGTTTCACGTTACATCTGTTAAGGAAAGCAGATTTTTTGTGTTTTGATGAATGCACACTCAATATCACATATTAGAAATGTTTAAAATACCACCTGAATCTTGGAATGTCACAAAATCATGATCTGATGTCCAACGTGTACGCCTGAACGTAAAAACTCTGAGCTTGTATTTGAAAACAGCGGAACCTCGATAAACCGAGTTTCACTATATCAATACTTATTCACAGCCTCTTTTATTCAAGGTTACTGTTATTCAATGTCATATCAATCAGGACACAGTAAAACATTGGTTAAGACTTCCGTTAAAATGATTTTTTAATTACAATGGACGATATCAGGTGCTTCCCCTTCCCTATAACGCATGCATATACGTGGACGCGTACACAGAAAGCGTTCTAGCCAAGAATGCGCGCGTGCGAAGCTTTGCGATTGCCCATTGAACACATCGTACTTGATCGTGTACAGCTAAAGCTGTGATCAAACAAGGAAGGGAGCCTTCAGATAAGGATAAGTGCGGATCGTTCTAGCGCGTCGTAAACCGCAGATAATCGATCTCCTCGCGAACAAATCGAACCCCAAGAAGGGGTCCTCGTCGAGTTTTCAGCGTACCCCTGTGCGACTCGCAAGTTTCCACTATATCGCATTTGCCTCGAGGCGGGCACGCTACGGATGCTTGCAACGCTTTTCGGCCATTCAACAACAGCCTATATACACATGTTGAAATGATCTTTGCCGTCGATCGCCAGCACATTCACAGCGCATTGCAGAAGCAGCTAGAACAGTAGAGTAGCATGCGAGGGTTTGTGTGTTGGATCTCGTGGAAACTCGAGAAGTGCAACGTTCTTTATGATTTTTCATTTCGGTTCGTCCACAGACCCGGCTAGAGATCGACTTGCAAAGGAGGATGGTGAGATGCAGTCGATTTTCAGGATATTCTGAGAAGAAAGTAGTATCCCACATAGAGAACCGTTGGCAAACTTTGATAAGCCTTTTGCGATCCGAGTTATTATTATAGCTATGTTTATATTATACAACTTTTGATTAGACCGAGTTGTGCAACTTGAAATCGATGAAAGTTGATCGGGTAAACACAATTTCAATCAAGTTGAAACGATTTCTGATTGTTTGAAATAGTCCATTTGTCTGTTTTTGGTTGAACGACTTGATCGGCTGACCAGAAGTTGCCTAATGTAAACGCAGCTTAATAATTGCAATATGAACCATTCAGATGACAAATTGATCAACTCCATAAAATTGAAAAGTATAGAAAAAGTATGATAGAATATTTTTAAATTAAAATTAAGCTTAAAGTGAATAAAAGTATGTAGCATAGTAAATTGTTTAATATATGATTAGTTTTGTTTCTAGTACATTGAATTCTCTTGGTTAAGAACTTGAAATTTGTCAGAATGGCTTTAGAAATATATTAAATATTATCTAATAGCCAGGGTAGTCTGATACTTTTCAGGGGAAAACGTATCATTTGACCTATTTACAAATCACATAATGTCAGTTAATAGCTTACATTAGTTAGTAACATATACACTGCAACATATAAAACTGCTAACTAATGTAGCAATCTTATCATTTTTCGTCAATAGATATAAATAATTAGCAGCTATATTTTTCAGTTTATGGAAAATTGACTATCAATCTCACGTTCCAGTGACAAATGAGAATATCTACAAAAATGGAGTTAATCAGTTTGGGAGCTTTTGAAAGGCTCATATGATGACAATTTCCACCACATCTTGTGTGTTCTGGACTTCATAGAACTTATTTAATCCTCCCTTAGGAACTTGGATTATTTACGACTAACAAGGGAAATCACTTTAGTGTCATCTTCCGATTTTCATTAAACTTGGTATACGAGTAGTGCATCGAAAAACATTAGACTTGTGTCTTCTTTTAGTAGCTGATATTCATGCTTAAGGGGCGAAAATCATTCCCAAAGATGGGGTGGAAAATATATTTTCGTAAATATCTCAAATTTCGGTTACGTTATGTTACTGCTTATAAAAACCTACGTATTTTATATATTTATCATTTTTTTGTACCTGCTTTAGTTTGCGAGATATTTACGAAAATGTATTTTCCTCCCCAACTTTGGGGGACGACTTTCACCCTCAAAGCATGAATATCAGTTACTAAAAAAATACATGTCTAATATTTTTCGATATTCTACTCTTATACAAAGTTTCGCCAAAGTCAAAAGATGACACTAAAGTGATATTCCTTGTAAGACCATTTTCTTTCTTTAATTTTCTCCAAGGTAGGAAAGGACCAGGACTTATGTCCTGCCTCTGAAAAAAGTTTAAGATAGTCAGATTCTGTATTGAAGGTCTCTTTTGGATTTTTTAAAACAGAAAAACATGGAGAACGATTGTTTGTAAATAGCGTTAACAAAATTAAAAATCGACCATTTTCTACCATCCTCCTTCCATCGAATGGAAAGTACAAGAGGTATGCCGAGTCTATTTATATTCCGTTCAGACGATGATATTTGGGATAGTGTATCATTCTCGAAGATCGTGGATCTCTTAATCGATTTTCGTTCAACGTACTCGCGTACATGCACCGATCCTTATCTGAATGCGCGCGTTCACCATAGTGATGGGAATTAGTCTCTGGTCCGTAGAGTTCCTGGATAATTTAGAAGGGCGTATCTCGATTCCCAACACTAGTACGCGATGGACTGGTAGGGCTTGCGGGGGGTGGAGTTTGCACGTCAATCACGACGATTCACTACGGCTCAACTGTCTTTTTATCTACGAAGCCCGCGGTTCGTTATTGAAAGAATCTGCGATACCTTTCGCTATCGGGCGTATCACCCCTAGCGTTTGAGCCTCTGTCAGGATCGGCAGTCGCGTAGAAACCCTCGTCCTCGGGTTGGGCGTGCGGAAGGGTGCCGTAAGGACTTCGAGACGATGGCTGGCGATATCTACCGCAGGTATCGTCGCGGCCGCGGCTAAACCTTCTGCTTCTACGTAGGAAATCGAATCAGTTCCTTTAGAAGTGTACATTCAGGCTTATCGTGCATCGATTCGCCGCCTCACGGTCCCCCTGGTTACGGGTCAAACCGTGGACGTCTTATGGGGGTTCTCGTGATTAGTTTTTATATCCCAAATAGCTTCTCTACGCAGATGTGTACGCGGAACTCGGCGAGATACGGTATAAACAGACTCTGCATGTGTTTTTCTTTATCTCGACTGTTTTTCTTTGTCGTTGTTTCTTTTCTTTCTGACAAACGGAATACTGTCGATGCAAGTCAATTTGCCTCCCTCCGAGCGATCATCGGGATCGTGTAAATCGTTGGTAGAAATTTCGCTGCAACGCGACTACGCTAAATGCTACTGTAACCATACACGTGTCACGGATGTCTGTACTTGGCGCAAGTTCGAAAGCACAAGATACAAAAAAACGAATTGGCGAGAGAAGGAAAAAATGTAAGCAACGACGCATCGATGACAGCGAGTTGTGCCAGCAGTGTGAGAAATCGTCATCGAACAGTAGACAAGTACGAAAAGAAAGTTCGTCGAGTAGTCTCATCCCTGTGAACTTCTTTAGATATTGCGCTAGGCACTACTTTGAGACGTCTTTGAAATCCTAAAATATCTCATGTGTTAACAGGGAGAGCCCCCATAACTCTCACGTTTGGATGGATTTCCGTTTAGTAGTGAGGAATAATTAAAATTAATTAAAGATTAAATTATTTTTGATCTACTAATCTTTGAGAAAATTGGTAAAGTTTATACTTTACACTAAATATGGCTATGTTTTTGTTTATAAATTTTTTCTAATCCAGAGGTTTAGTCTGAAAGGAATGATCATCACTTTCTATATAATCTTGTACGTATTTATTACGTAAACATTAATCGTAAAAAGTTGCTCCTTCAATGATTTGAATATAAAAACCTGCTAAAGAAGAAATTCTTTTTGTAATTTTTATGGTTTGTTAGGGTCTTTGAAAAGGTAGGATATTATCTCCAAGTAATACATAAAAGGTACTTGGTTCTCTTATAAAGTGATACGAAACACAGTATAATTTAATTCACTATCAATTGTACCATATTTGCATATAATAGGTGCATAGACTATATTATGCATGATATAAGAGTAGAACATGATGTCATAAGTGTAGAACTAGGGTCGTCTTTAACTATAGATGACGAAGAATTATTTGCCGAATTTTTTTATCATTTTAGGGGGTTAGACTAAAAAAGTTGGAAGTCCAAAAGTAAGGACCACCTTCTTGTAAATATTACATAATGCTGTTTTGAAGAGCGCTCATGTTTCCTACATTGAAAAATGCGTGTCGTTATCCCCGCTACTTTCTTTGATGTCACGTCCATGGTGAAATAGAGAGACTAGAAGCAAGCGAGAGGGTAAATGACAGCAGGCCATAAATTTAGGTTAGGCACTGCTTGGGTGTCGTCTAACAGAAAAAAGACGAAATAGGATATCCTCTCTCACTCTGGCAACCATGTGTTTTGGCCGCCTGCAGACTTTGAGAATTTCCGTTTCTTTTCTGTCACAGGTTATCGCTGCTGTACTAACCGAAATTTATGGCTTGTCGTTTTTGTTTACCCTCTATCTCTTTTCCACCGCAGTAAAAAATAAAGGCACGCAAAAGGGACTATTCCGCCTAAAATTGATCATGAATCCCTAGACGCGACTGTCACGAGCTTTCTGTAGGACAGAAACGTATATTTTAATAGAAAAAATTTGGTTAAAATTCTCCTTACGGTCTTTGCTTTTCTTACATTTTTTACATATTTTGTACTTTTCTTTCGGGCCACTATTTATTTAAGGCAGGCTTCGGAATTAACTGCTCTTTTCGGCCGATTTTCGAAGGCGACGCCTCCTTTCTCCCTCGCACGTCACTTCTCTCCGCGGCGGCCATAGTGCTCGGAAGGCTTCAGGTGCGTGCCACAAAAATCGCGCGTAGCGCATTTGGGCGACGTCACTTATATCCATAGATTTCCACATCACCCATGAGGTAATATTGTTGATGCGTTTTTGTTTTGTCAGTGGTATCCCCTGACGCGCGATTCTTGTGGCACGCGCCTGAGGCCTTCCGAGCACTAGGGCCGCCGCGGAGGGAAGTGACGTACGAGGGAGAAAGGAGGCGTCGCCTTCGAAAATCGGCCGAAAAGAGCAGTTAATTCCGAAGCCTGATTTAAGGAATAAAAATAGGCTTTGAGAAAATAACAATAGTTACCCTTACTAAAAATTAGGAATTTCCATTTTTTTTCTTTATCATTATCAGATCAGCACAAAGCATTTTACAACAATACAATAACTTTCGTATATTGATTTTTATAATATTGAATTATCTTTGAAAATTTGACCAATCACAAGTCTAGAAACCTAGAATGGAACTCGTGAGGTCATTTATGCATTATGTTGCTAGCACTGCATTTGTAAGAGTGTAAAATATTCTGTAGACAATTATTGAACAATAAGGTCATAAAAGGTACCAAAAAAACGAACTGACAATTTTGATTATTTTTTTGGCTTTCGATTGATTCGTTCGAGAGGGGAGCCCTTCCTCCCTGGAATATTTTAAGGACGAAGCCATTTTCTCCACTCTCCAGGCGAAGTAGCCAATAGAATGTAACAAAATTCCTATGTTTCATGCTTCGAACTATGGCGCACCGGTTAGAAAGAAAAGTTCAAATCGTTTTTCAAGCATTTCTTCATGAACGTTAAACTCGATACGTGTGAGAAAACGATTTTTTCAGTGAAGCAACGTGGCATCATCAATATTTATATACAAGATATTTTGTGTGGTTAGATATTCGTAGTTATTGCTGTGATCGTTAATGGACCATTGGAATTTTCATTATTATGGCATCTAAGAAGCAGAGAAATTTTATGACATTACTAGAGAAGAAAGATATCCTTCAGAAGTTAGAGAGCGGAATATCTATTAAGAGTTTATGCAATGAGTATAACTATTCTTATACTACTATCCGCCGTATTCGACGAGAGGCAACGACATTGAGATCTTATGAAAACGAGATGCACATAATGAAAAGAAGGAACCGAAGAAAACCTTTATATGATGATATGGAAAAACGATTGTATTCATGGTTTCTGGAATGCCGTGCTTCTGGATATCACATTACTGATATATTATTACAGAAAAAAATGTTGGAATTTATTAATGAGTCTGGTGGCTCATCAAAGTTTTATGCGAGTAGGGGCTGGCTGAGTAAATTTAAGTTGCGTTATAACATTTCCTTAAGTCCCAAAAAGGGAGTGCGAACAAGTATGAATAACATAGATAAAAATAAATCTGTGAATGATATTTCCACTAACAAACAAGGGAAAGAGATTGCTGCATGCAATGAGTCACAAGAACAAGAACTAAGGCCGATAGAAATAGTAATATGTAAAGGGGAACCACAAGAAGGCGAAGAAGAAGAAGAACAGGAAGAAGTACATGGACAAAAACTGGGAGAAGTTATTATACATGAAGATATAGAGGAAGAAAGCAATACACAGAATAATCTGAAGAAAGATTTAGATTTGGTATATAATATAATTGAAAGGTACTGTAATGGAAACAAGACAATATTGGCAATAACAAGGACATTAATACAACTTCTCTTTGAGGAAAATACTTCAGGAAGGACATGTAGAGAAATATAGAAAAATGACTTGCTCAAGAATTCTGAAAAGGTAGATTATATTGGTTTAAGGTTGTACGATAGTCTGTCTTTTAAGGGCCTAGGATCAGATATGTCAGGGCGGTGACATTACCGACAAAATTAGGCAAAAACAGAGGTTTACGCGCTAACGCTTTACGTCCTTATATTGGAAGGTTTTGAGCTGGAAAAGGGCTCATTCGATAGGGGAAGGTTCAATCTAGCCCGCGCTGGTCATGATTTCGCTCAGAACAATCTCTAAATTAGCTAAAAATGCTTAGATTTCATGGCTGTGAATTTGTCGATTTTTGCTTTACTTTGAACACTCATATTACTGAACATCAGCAGAATCTGATTAAATAATGACCAGCGTGGGCTAGATTGAACCTTCCTCTATCGAATGAGTCCTTTTTCATCTCAAAATCTTTCAATATAAGGACGTAAAGCGTCAGCGCGTAAACCTCTGTTTTTGCCTAATTTTGTCGGTAATGTCACCGCCCTGACATATCTGATCCTAGGCCCTTAAGTAAGCAAGTTAATGGCAATTTTGTTTGTAGGAATCTAGCTTTCCTATCAATTGATAGTAATTTTTGTTACTATGAAAAATATGAGTACAATTGATTGGTTTTAGATTTGAAGATGACACAATAGATTAGACTTGGAACAGAAGAATCCTAAAATCAATATTCAATTAAATAGAGATTGAACAAACAAAATTTTACAATAATTTTGATTGTTTACTGATAAAACAACAATGATTAAGGTAATTAGAATTCTAAAGAGGTACACAATATTTCTTAAATTTGTATGATAATTTGTAACTTCTTTTTTAGCAAAGAAAATGAATGACAATCCAGGTTTTTCATTAATATCAAGAACAGTATTACGTATATACATGTATATGTAATGATCTGCTTTTTTCTTTAGCAACAAATAATGATGCTAATTTTTTGATCACAAATTTCAGATTATTCTTAGTAAAAGTTAAAGATAATACAATAAACTAGTGTTGGAACAAAAGAATTGAAGTCGATATTTAATGAAACGATGAGTGTCATATAAATAAGAAATTCTTATATTATTGTCTGTTCTACCTAGTATTGTTTGTCTTGTCAAGAGAAATGATGAGATAATAAATATGTAGTTAGTTATTTTTTTAATATGTAATGTATTGCATAATTATTTTTCTATATCATTCCCAGATCTGTAGAAATTAGAATTAAAAGAAGAATTAAAAACAGAGGAATAAGGATTGAATTCCTTATTTCATTTGAAACTTTTTAACATACTATATAATTTCCCCAAATATTAATAATTTGAACGTAATTTCAAATTATATTTACAGCAGGACAATTTCTGTATTATTTGTTACTAGAAAAATAATTATTTGTATTTGTTATGTTATATGTATATTAACGTAAAATAATTGTATTGTTACATACAAATATAAGGCAAGTAGACAGTGAATCAAATTGAAGCTGGTTTTGTATCCATTTATGCTACTATTATTCTCTTTTTGTTGTATCCTATAAAGGAAATAGGTTTCCATAAAATCTAATTTTTATAAAATGCTGTGACTATAAGAAGTGATGGCATATGCAAAAAACAATTTCTTCAGCTGTAATTTTATTTGACCAAATGGAGTGCATAAAATGATATTCTTTTATTTTTTAGATAAAACTGTAAAAATACTAAGGATAAAGTAAAATTTGGAATGTAGTAATCGTTGACTTCTATATTTGTCATATCACTGAACAATTTTTCCATTACGGAGTCTATTAGTATCCCCTTTATCTTCCAAGCAGTTCTAGCAAACCATAAGAATTGTAAAAAGAATATTTAGAACTTTTGTAAAACCTAACATAAAACATCCTGTATTACAATATTCAACAGACAGATTAGCTTCTAAAACCATGTACACTTAGCTCCACTATCCCCCACTCTTCGAGAACCCATTCAAATCAGAGAGTTCCACTTCGGGAGCTCTCCGCGTAGAACATTTCTGAAGCGATTGCAAAGAGGAATAATTGAACGGTAGAAGCGATGAAAAGAACGTCGATAAGTACGGAACGTAAGCGTGTGGCGAAGCGCGTATGTCGCATCAGTTCTTACCCTTGGGAGGACTCGCTATAAACGGACGAATCTATTCCGTAGTGAGGATCTGCCTCGTTGTCGGACATCCTGGAGCCAGTGGGGCTGCTGTCGTGACGCGGCGGGGGTCGCTGCAGCTGCTTCACCAGGTCCTCCAAGGTACGTATGCGAAAGATGCCGCACGGTCGCATGTCCTTCTCGACCTCTTCATCCTCTTGGTTGTCGAGATAATCCTGTTTGTTCATGTCCTTGCAGTACGCGTTGGGGTAGTCACACTCCGACAAAGTCTTCTGCAATGTATCCTTGTCTATCAGGTTCCCACTGACTGAGGGTGTGTCCGATGTGTCTCGATAGGTTGTCGCATTCCTCAGAGCCTGGAGGATGCCGTCGTGGTACCCGTTCAGTTGGTCCAGGGTGTGCTTCAAGTCGACCACAGTGCTTCCTCCTGGTCCTGTTCAATTGTTCTAATTAGTGATCAGCATTTTCAAGCTATCATGAATATCGTCATCGTGCATGGAGGGTCGGTGCAAACAGTTTGATCGATTTTCAGTTAATTGTTTCAGAGCCAATTCCAGTTGTTAATTGCTTTGCCTCGGATAGTTTACGCGTGGCGCAACTGTTTTGGCTAGAGATACTAAGCTCAGACTGTGTTAATCAGAATACTATATTTGGCAGAGTTACAGGTTGAACTTCTTGCACCTTCCCTCCATGGGTTCGTGAGTCATCTGGCCCACTTGTTCGTACGACTATCAGCCATTACAATACCGTGACCACCGTGTTTCTTTAAAATTCCCTTCTCAGGCAACTTTGTGACATTGTTCGATTGCAGATCAATGAAAGAGACCTCCTCTCCTCCCGTACCTCCGTTATCGTCGTTTATGCTGAGCCTCTTCATCTGCGGTTTATGCTCCCTGAAAATGTCGGTGTAGAGAAACGATTGGTCTCGTCGTCCAACACGATGGATTGATTCGAGATTAATATAGGTTTAACGTTCACAGGTTTTGAGTTTATTGATTAGTCTGATCGCATATTAACTACGACATAGTTTAGTCTAGCTCAATCTTTTGTAACTAGTGGTTTTAAATGGGAAATTGTGTATGTACTGTGTAATTTTGATGCAAATAAAATATTTTAGAATGATTTATTATTTGAGACAAATAAGTAAAAGTTAGTGTGTAACTCTGTTGAAGTACCAATATAATATAATAATTACTGATGTCAATTTTTAGTAATAAATGAATAGTAGTTTGTGAGTGATGTATGTACACATATTTTATTGAGGATTACGAAAAAGAGTAGAGTATAATTCGCATATAGAGTAGAATTCTTAATCCATTAGTACTTCGCCTACAAATTTATTCACAAATATATGAAATTGATTTCACTAAAAGTTAGTATACTCAATCAAACTTAGAGTAAATATTCAAATAAAATATTCATAATGTATTCAAATTCGTCACTATTTTAACCACAAAATACTCAATAAATCAAAAATAAATGAGGGAGTAGTTCTCCCCATTGTCTGATGGAAAATCTTTGGAATCGACTTTTCACCCAAAGTCAGCTCACTAAATTATAGAACTATTTCAGGCTAGACTAATTACAGTATTCAATATGCGACAGATTTTATGTATGCATCGCGACAAGCGTTGTGTATCATCGAGAATCACAAAACTCGATTCTTCTATGATTTATATCGCAAATTTGAACGTTAAGGGTTGAACGCGACCCCATCTTTTGTCACGTTTCTCATTTCGTCCCCTTTGACTGGTCGGCAGTCGCGAGTTGCGAGTCGACCTGTCAAAGTGGTTGTGCTCGTGTCTCGCTTTTAATCAAGCTACCAATTAAAACGTGACACGAATACGAGCGAACGCGAACGACGGACTATTGCCGTCTTTGACAGTTCGAACGCGGAGTATTTGTACGTACAGTGGTTCATCAAAGTATTCGAACGCTAAACTGAAACATTGCCGATTCTTTGCGAAAAGAAATCGTACACTTCAAATCTTCGTAGAGTCATTTTAAAGGACGAATACTCTTTTTTCACGTCCCAAAGTTGAATTTCCGCGAAGGTGTTCTATACTAACAGATGGGGAATAAAATAAAATAAAATAGCAGATGGAAAAGTGAAGGTAGTATTTTACTAAAAAATTATCATGTATTAAATAAAGACTGAAGTTTCACATTTAAAAAATCTCCATAGAAGTTGGTGTGCGATCTTTTATTAGCGAATTATTTCACTTTCAACGAAATGTATATTATCGACATAATGTGATTCAACGTATAGATATTACGAGGAGTTCATACGGTCGAATAGAATCGAAATGCAAGTCTACTTTTTTTAAAATTAGGATCGAAGTTAATTTGTATTCCGGATATTTCGATACTAGTAGTGGAATTTATTCGAAGTGGAATAACTTGGTAGTAAAATATCCTACATCAACTTTTATAGGAATTGTTCTAAATACGAAGCTTCAATCTTTAAATACCTGGTGATTTCAACTACGAATAAAAATTTGTAAGAAGTTTGGAGCTGTTTGAATTTTCACAATTATTTAAAAGAAAAACTATCTTTACTTTCCTATCTGCTTTTTAGCGTAGAAACATCTTCGTAGAAATTCAATGTAGACGTCTGAAAGTAGAAGATTCGCTTCTTAAAATGACTTCGAAAAATGTACATTAATTCAAAACTTGACAATGTTTCGGCCTAGTGCCTGATTAATTTTGTGAGCCACTGTACACGTTTTCGTCTACCGATTCGTCGGGTGCAACTAGCAAGCGAGTAGCGTTTCGGCTATTGTCAGGTGGGGTATGTGATCGAGGTGTGTCAAAGAAACGCGAGCGAGACATGCTGGATAAAGTGCCAACGGGTGCGAGTCCCACTGATGGGACTTGTCACTCGGGTGTGCGTCGCATTCAAAAGTAAAAACCATGCAGTGCCAAGGTGAGAAACAACAAGGCGAGCAAGTCTACGTAAGGCATGCAGTTGTTGCTTTCCTCTACTTGGACCGACCACAGCGTGTGTATAGGGGGACGCGACGATGCACGGTTCGATATGTGTGCGAGCGTCGATGTATGGGGAAGAAAGAAAGTTTCATGAATCGAGATACAGTAGTCCCTCGTTAATCGCAACGCTCTTCAATGGATAATTGCATGAGCGTTGTTACCATTTTCTGCTTAAGGCAAATGTCGCCATGTCTAAACGTTTAAGGTGTCATATGTCCCAGTAAGTGAACAACTTACTTAAATTGAACTCGATACTTGAACTGTGACTAGGGATGGGATCAAGTTCAATACCTACTCACGAATTCGATTTAATTTCAATACCCAAGTTTTGTTTCATAGGTTTCGAATACTACTCATGAGAAATTATGTTTTACTGATTATATTTGTAATGTACTCAATCTATATAAGCTAGTTTCGAACCTTGGAATGAGTATCTGTAGGTTTCGAAAATGTACTTAGAAGTACTTTGATGTTTTAAAGAATCGAATCTCGGAAAAGAAGTACCTGAATCCTGACAAATGACAGACACTCTCTTTGCACATGGGATGGGTCCTTATACATATGGCAGGAAACGCATAGTTCTTTAGTTACATGCTATTTTATATTATGTAGAATGCTGGCTTATTTCTTGCTTGCACGGTGTGCTATCTTCTTCAAGGTCCTATTAGGCTTAGGAATATTTCTGTCTCTTAAAATGAGTGGCACACAATGATTGGTCTTAAAGGAAGTATCACACAACACAGTCTAAAATAGCACATAACTAAGAAATTAAGCGTTTCCGGACGTAGGTGCACATGACCTTTTTTCATTATCTTCGTGTGTAGAATATATCCTCCAAAAATATCCCACACGTTAGGGAAACACCTTATATATGTGATTATTACAAATTATTTTGAACCTTTTATAAATTATATCAGTAATCTTTGCTGTATCCAGTAATATTGAATACCTAACGATCCTTTAAAATTTTACATCAAAGTTGAAAGTTTAAAGTTAAGTTAATATTATGATAATGTTGCTTATCTTTTTATATTAGATTTTTATGATGTTAACTTAAAGTTAATGCGAAACAAAAAGAGTCAGACATCATCTTTTCTTATTTATTTCAAGAAAACCTTAAATGTCTAGTAATAAGCGAACTCTCCCTATACTATTTTATGATACTATCGTTTATTTTTAATAACATTAGAATTTGAGCATAAAATTAAATAAAATCAGTGTTCAGATACCGGGACATAGTTTGATACTGGGACATTTATTTTCCTGTGTTATTTGTAAGTTGCAACTCGGAACATCACAGAGGTAAGATGATTCTAAATGTCAGTAACACCTCTGTCGTAGCAGTGGCTGTGATATTCACTACTCTTTGTGGCTTGATCCTTGTTATAGGTTTCAGACTGACAATTTGATCTATTGAGTTTCAGTGAGTTTTATAAATTTTTAAGTACTTGTAATTAACAAATGAAGATTCAACTCCAATTTTGCTATTCTAGATTTTCATCTTATTTTGGCATTTAGAATTACTTACATTTAAAATTTTTCCTTACCTATATTTAAACACTCCGTACATATGTTCATATGAAAACTAACGTTGCAACTCTGAATTTTATTGAAAGAAAATTGATTTTCTTATAAATTAAATTCAGTCAAAACTGTGTTACTAGACGATTATGCATACGACTGGGTTAATTGATGAAATGCTGATTACATTCCTAATATCGATTCTTTATACTAATCTGAAATGTGTATTTTGTATTTTACTTACTTTCCATTGTTCCCAGATTCACAGAACATTCTGTGGTAAAAAAGAGTTAATATTCACCTTGCTTTATAAGTTCATCAGTAAGTTAACATTAATAATAGATTTTACCTGTCATACTGATACTAGTTATGAATTTATTTTAAGAAACTTCTTAGTATTACATGTGAGTGAATCTAGGAACACAATTTTTGCATGTAATATTGTAATTTTTCTATTATTATTTTAGTTTTGAAACTCTTTTTCGATTATTAGATACTGTATCTCCTTTGATAGTTGCAATTTTCTGACGGTTATAATTAACGAGGGACTACTGTATGAGTACCAGCAATGGGCTACGAGGAACATATGCGAAATTTGAAGTCTGTAAAATCTGAAGTAAATCCTATGTGAAACTCTGGATCGGATTCGAGCGGATGGATAATGAATGGATATGAGTGTAACAGAAAGATGGGCTTAAATATCTACGTTTAAATCGAAAGATGCCCACACTTGAGCGCTGCACAAACTGCAAAATTTGAGCCAAATGCATCGTGCCGTTATGCGATATACAAATGTACTTTTAACCGTTTGCCCTTTTATATCGAAATCCTTCGAAACGTGCCTCGAATCAACGAAAGAAGGGGAGAAAGAAAGAGCAAGGTGTCCGATAAACGAAAAGAATCGTTTTGTTATAGTACTTCTCGCAAGGAAACATTTTCTGTTAAGATTAGCAGAAAACCATTGGCGCTATTAGAAACTCTAATTAATGATTGAACGTTATTAATGGTTGAACGTTAGAAGCTAATGATCATTGCAAACTATTTAAAATTGTATATTATTAATTAATCTTTTTAGGGGTGCTAATAGGTAGATACATATAAATACATTTTTTATTAGAACTTTATTTTAATAATTGGATTTCAATTGTAATGAATTTGAATTTTTGTTATAATCATTGTACAATTTGAAATTGAGCTTTTGTCATGGTTCTCATGTAACTGAATTTGTAGATTCTTTTTATTTAAAGCATACTGACAAACAAATAATAAGCAGTAAGGCAAATAAATAATCACTCCAAAATCTCCACAATAAAAAAAGAAAAAAAGATTAAACTCGGTGAGATTGCAACTGGATCGATGTAATGGAGTTATTAAATTGTTAACAGAAGTTATCAAACAAAACAGAAGTTATTATTAATAGTTACCATTTTGAGCTCGAGTTATAATTATACATAATATACTCACTTGATCTTATTTGCTTTTGTGAACGATTTCAAATATTATTTACCAACTATTTACCTGTATAGTATCACCATAATTATACATAAAGCGATCGATTCAATTTACGAGATACTTGGCTCCATGGATACTATTATTTACCTATATAGTATTGTCATAGTTACACATAAAGTGATCGATTCAATTTACGAGATACTTGGCTCCATTCCCATTATTAGTAGTCAATCAATACTCAATATACAATCGAATCATTAACTACTGTTTCCAATAGCATCGATAGTTTCCCGCCAACCCAAACGTAAACGTCAGCGTTTGCGGTTCCGAATTCACCAGAGAGTATCTCTACGGTTGCATTCCTAAACGACTCCTCGTTATCGTGTCTTATCAGAGTGTACGTGTGCGTGTGTTTGCCGTTGCACGCGAAAGACAGCATCCCGAGGTTCTTTTTGCGTTGGAACGGCAGTGTTTGCGACTTGCTCGATGAATCGACCATGTCTGGCGATTTTATGCGAGCAGGAACGAGACAGTTCGGCTGTAGAGACTTATTTATTCTGCTAACCCGTTCATCTTTCGACTCTATAAACAGATATAGCTACGTATCTTAGAATAATAAATTAACAACTATCTTACTTTACCTGTGACAAATTCTATATGGCAAAGTTAACACTACAATGTATTTAGTTTAGAGAAATTGTAATATGACAAACTAAGTAGTATTCGTTTATTAGATAACTTTTTGATTGTTATTGGCACGATTTAACCCTTTCAATACTGATGAGATATGTAGATCTAATAAAATGCTAAAATTTGTAAACATCGCATAAAAATATCTCTCTGAACTTTTACTGTTTTTATATATTTAGTTTGATTCGTTTTGAGAGGATTAAGTGATTAATGCTGACTACACGTTGAATGCCTAGACAAGTACAAAAGATATAGAGATAGAGCCTAGAATTTTTGTGCACAGTGTAAAGTAATAAAACTGCCGTATTTAAAGGGTTAAAAGGCTTTGCGACAATTTCTGAAGGTATTGAAAATCAGCTGAGCTGCCTCGTTGACGCCGAGTCGGTGTGTTCGAGTCTCGAGATCATCGACCAACTATGATGGTGACATAACGGCGAGACACATGAGACTTACTTGAGTCTTGGCCCGTCTGCGATGGCGACGTTATTCGGGGGTCGAAACAGCACGCGCGGGGCCTCGACGCGGCTAGAAATATACTAATATAGGCATGCCGCGGGTGTTTCACGGTTTTTCAACCCTTCGTGGTCCTTGGTTCCCCCTAACCCAGTCTAAGAATAAAAGCTCCATTTTTTCGAGTACTATCTTTCTCTCTAGTCACTAGACTGCGATTGTTTATGCGAATTTCTATTTTCATGAACACAATCAGTAAAATAGAATTTAACTAGAAACCTGTTTTACCCTTCAAATATCTAAACTTTCTCTAGATCGTAATTTTCCATAATTCGTTGCAACTCATACGGATTTTATACTTTCTTGTATAATAAATTTCTAAAGAATGTTTAAATTTTGCGTTTAAAATATCCCATAAATGCATAAAAATCTGCAGTCTACTAATATGTCTATACTAGAGGGTAGGAGCTCTAGAAGAAAAGGTTTCGCGTGTCTGCTAGAGACCACAAAGGGTTAAAGCTGTCCAGGAGACGCGCGTCGATCGGCGTCCCCGCTTCCGAGGGAAACTGTGCGAGCTCTCGCTACCGACGAGGCGTCTTCGTTTCCTCGTTCGTGTGTTCCTTTGATCTTGCTCGAGCACAGCTAGAGAAATGAGTTATAAGAATTCGTTCCGGTCACTCGTTGCGTAACGATCGCGTCGAGAGTACTGGCGAGCTTATTTCTATGGTAACATGGACGTCTTCTCCTGGTGACTTTCCTGATATCTCTTTCGAGCGAGCGATATCAAAGGAGTTGCTCGTCGCTTTGAGAGAGCAGATTCCTCGAGCTCCGTCGAGACGACGAGACGAAGATGGCTCGTCGGGAAAGCGGCGAACGTATCTCTGATCATCTTGTCGATTCTCGAGCAACGCGGCCACGAATCGATTGGCGGTTTTGTTAGAACGTCGAATGAACGCCGTGGACTTGTGTAACTCAAACATTAATGGAAAACCAATGTATAAATAGAAGCGAGATGTGTTTCTGGCGATCGTTGATGGATCCTTTTGAACGCTAGTTGCTGGGGTCTTCCCTAATTTGTTTCTTAGAAGCGGCATATAAGTGTTCAAGACTGTTCGTGACTTCCAAACTTCCGCTCGTTTCGCTTTGGATCACTGAGATATTTTGTCTTTCATTATCGTCGAATGGCGTTTGAGTGTTAGAGGAAATAGAGAATTGCGAAAGGCAATGCTAAGTCCAGAGAGGTATAGGTATAGATGAAATTGCGACGACGAGGTAGGGATGACTCTTCAACAGTTAACGAGGGTGAAATTGTCAATTATCGTTCTATCTGCAGAATTAAGTTTGTAGTATTTTCGTGTTATAAGAGGAAATTCTGTTGGATATCTATGCCTTACAAAATACATTTGTGTATTTAATAATTTATACAAGATACGTCTAAATAATATGTGCAAGCGGGCATGAAGTGATTCTTTATGAAAAAATTAGAACAAAATATAAAATGCAATTTTTATGTTCGTGGTTTAGCTTTTTAGAAATTGAAAAACACTAATGTTATAATAAAAGCACGTAATGATGTTCCGACCTCACAAATAAATTACTTTCACATTACAGTTAATAATATATTGCAATTTAATTTATAGACAGTTTTGTATGCAATAGAACAGCTATGTATTAAAAAAATTAAAATTTTTTGTCTGTCTTAAAAGTTAAACAATAACTTTGATACCACACAAATCATCTGAAATTTAATTACACTAATTAACGTATTTAAAAAAATATAGTTCTATTATTTTATGTTATCCTGAGTTGTGGAGTCATCCCCTCTTCAGTTGTATCATGAAATTTTCCTATTTACTGTATCGAAGAAGACGAAATCGAATTGACTTTGATTTTCATTGATGTTACATATTACTAAATATGGAAATATAATATATTCTCAGAGAAAAATCTCATTGCAAAACAAGAAATAGATTCGTGACAATGCGAAAGTTTGGATCCCCCGAGTCTTCAAAAGCTAACGCGCGATGGAAGTCTACGGAATCGTCGAACGAATCTAATTAACGCCGATAATTTCGCCTAAATTTGTGTATAATACGTGTCAACGTGTGTGTGTACGTGTCTAGCCGGATCGGTAGCTGGATAAGCAATGAAATGATCGTCGTACCTGCAATTAGGCATACGGTCGAACGTGAGAATCCTGTTGTGCACGTTGTCCAGGATCACGTGTTCCGGGTGATGTTTCCTGGGCACGGCTGGGCAACTCTTCTGCGTCGGCTTCTTCGTGTATGGTTGATCATACTTCTGGACGGTGTTCTTTCTTCTGCGAAAAATTGATCGATTATAAAAATGCCACGTGCCATGGTTGGGACAATCAGAATATCGTTAAAAAGCGCATGCAAGCTACTAAGGGACGGGGGAGACTGAACGAATCTTTCGTTCTGCTTGTCCTCGAAGGGGATCGTCGACAGCGTACGTGTACAGCTGATGGAATGGATATAGTACAGTTGTAAAGATAGGAGATGTTTATAAATTAGTGGTATGCTTAGCCAATTTAGTTGGTTCTAATATTTTTGTTCAAGAAACGGTCTTTCGGTTTTTGGTTTACTTGATATCGTCTACTAAAGATGTTTAGATTTTTGGAGGAGACATATTGCACATGTACTTCAACAGTGAAACAGCTTAAAAACGTTATTTTTGAATTACAGCTATAAATTAGTTTGGTGAATGCACCTGTATTCATTATAAAAAGTTTACTAGTTAACAATCAAAATTTACTAATAGAATTTACTAAAAAAATTCTTGGATTGTGAATTACAAATTATTGAAATTATAACAAGAAAATCATTTAATGCAGATAACACATAATTATTTTTTAGAATAATTATTCATGAAAAATAACTTTCATTAAGCAAAACTACTCTTTATGTCAGTATTATGTATTTAATAATTTACTCCTAAACTCATGAAGCTTTTTGTTTCCCTCAAAAACATACTTTTTTGAGTTGTCACTTTTGTAATACATATGCGATAGGTGTACGTTTAGCTTTTGTTAAATTTACACATAATTTACGAAAGATACAGTGAAAACTCTTAGGGATAGATATTCTCTATCAAATTCCCTATTGTCTGTTGTCTTTGATTTGTTTGAATATATCTTAAATGAATACATTTACAAAATAAAATACAATTATCCTACTTACTCTTAAAAAAATTCATCTCCCACGAGATTAAAATACTATCTGGAGTCTATTGTATACACATGTACGTTACCTCTATTATTATATCACTATTCTGGGTCCAAAATGTAGGCAACGTGTAAATTATTAGAAAAGTAACACGAGTTTAAAACTATTATTTTCGTAATAGAAACACTTTTTAAACAATTTTAATAAAAGAAAGTTTGGCAAAATACTTTCAAAGTACTCATTAAATATAATTTTTTGAACCTGTAAATTTCGGAATGAATTTGTGTTTCTTAAGTAAATGATACTGTGCCCCGTTTTTTAGAATGTTGATTTTTGCTCGTGTTATTTTTTTATAAATGTAATTCAATGTTTCTATATTTCAATTCCGATTCATTGCAAATGAAATTCAAGAATTTAGAATTCATCACAGACTAATTAGATGTAAAATTGTTAATTATCTTTCAAGTGAAAACGATATTATTTTCAATGGACAGTTTTAGGGAATTATAAAGTTATTAGTGAATCGAATAAGTAATGGCAAGGAATGATGAAAGCAATACATTTTGCTTACACTTGAAAAATAACGTCTGCATTTTCGATCCCAAGTGTAATTATTACTATATTCATTCCACCAAGTATACTGTTACTTTGAAATTATTCCTATATACAGATTGCAAATCAGTTTCAATGTAAAAGTGATAAGAATGATCCTACAATTTAAGTACCAAAAGTGGAAAGGGAAGAATAAAAGTTAATATTTGATTCTAAGTTATAGTTTCACAGTTTGGCTATTTTTATTCTCTTTTTGTTAATACTAGAACTACCGAGGTTAACGTATCTATGTCTGTTTTTAATAGTGTGTTAAAGTCAGAAATCTTTGAAAAAGTATATCATTTACAGAAATAACGTCTATTTTCATATCTTTTTAATTTTATTCAGCGTGTAAGGAATACTTCCTATTACTTTTATTTTGACTCTTATTTTGACCTAGTAGTTCTAGTGTTAAGTAAATAATCAGGTTTCCTATGTCGTACGTTGTCGAGTCTCCAGTATAATTATCTTAAATATAGTTAATGGAATGTGCGCGATATTTTACAATAAAGGTGCATAGAGTGTGTTTGGTTCAAGTACACAACATCACATATTGAATCAATTTCATCTCTTCGAGACACAAGCCTCAACCCCATCCCCTTTCATCAACAGTTTTGCAATTAATCTTTACGAAGTTAAGAGAAAGTTGGAATTTATTTCTAAGCTAGCTTTTGGAAAAACTGTATTTGACGCAAGATATTTAGATTCTCCAAAGCCAGGGCAATTTAAGCCTTCTAACACGCTTTGAATATTTTAAACCCAAGTGGTAACTCAACAGAGGATTCTGAATTTCCATTCAGATTTCTCTGAATATTTTTACCATGTCTGAAAAGAACTGAAACGGTTGGTCTTTGTTCGTGATTTCAGGAAACGATATTGAAGGTTTTAAGTAGCTTGCGTTAAATATAGTTTGTCGTATAGCTCGACAAATTTGAAAAGATCCCTGAGGGCGTGAACTGAGCGTGGTGAAGTGGGGGTAAGGAGCCCTCTGGAGATACCGCTTTCCTTAAGCTTCAAACTTTTCTTACCTTTTCAAACTCGTAATGACGACGAAAAATAACTTTTTGTAAAATATCAGCCCAATAATACAAACAGAGGATCCATACCTTACACACGTAGACGATCTTCAAAAGTGAAATGTATTTTAAACAATTTTTTACGTTCGGCTGTCTCAATTTGCCATTTATTTTATAAATATTTCATCTTTAGTATTACAAAATGATCGCTATAAAAATATTGTTCCCAGTTTTCAGAATTAATAATTGAATCTTTAAAAAAACGAGGCGAATTAGGAGGCTAATATTTTGCGGAAGAGTTGCTTCTCAATAGGCAATAAATAAAACAGAAAGGAGAATCCAAGGTAATAGGATTGAAATTAAAGCAGCTACCGTTAAGAGGAACTAAAGGGGAAATTGAACCTCTCAATTTCCCACCGTAGAAACCGTTTTAAACTCGTCGAGCTATACCTTAAACAGCCGTAGAGGAGGCTGATATACAAGGTGTCAACCATCTGAAATGCCTCTATTGCTTTTCATAATAAAAGATATGTTTCAAAGTGATGCTAATATCAAAGCGACAAACTTTACTCAAAATGGAAATATAAAATTTTCAATAATTACGTTTGTCAATGAGGATCATACACGTTCACTGTGAGTGTAGTTGAAGAAAAAAGTTCAGTAGTAACTAATTTCTTAATCTACAAATAACTGTGCATGCAAGAAGTAGCTCCTTTCAAAAGATTCATAAGCTTTTTGATGAATATTAACACTGCAATAATGAAAATATATCTTTTGATTTAAAAGAACCTTAAGGATCTCGAGATCTTACAAGATATGATTTCAAAAAGATGTTTCATATTGTCAAAAGCAACAGAGATAATTCAGGTGATCAAATTAGGTGGAACACCTTGTGAATATTGAACCAGATACACCTATAATCATGTTTAATCGCTATGTCAAGAACGGTCAGATCTAGCAAAGCTGGAGCAACTACAGGGGTGAGCAGGGATGCATGCATTAGAACGAAAACAGATAACCAGTCGAATGGTACAGCCGTAGCTGGCCTTGCAGCCACCCGTGTGGGATCGCCTTCCGCTGTGCTACCCGTCAACCAAATTGTTCAAATCAAATGCTAAACGCAGACGAACAGAGTGCCTTGAGAATTGAGTACGTTCCATTGGGGCGAAGCTATCTCTTTTATCAGTTCTTTCGTTTTCTTTTCGATCGTCTTTGATTGTTCAATCGTAATCACTTAGCTGTGAGGTCTCTTTCATACAGAGATACGAGTACCGTGATATGCATATTATAGATACTGAATTTATATAGAGTGTACCATTTTAATTTATTATTCCAAATTATATATTAATTACTTTTTAATGTAATTCGTGGTTTGATGCCTGGAGGACATATGTTTGTAAAGATTGCATAAGTTTTTTTTAATTAATTAATAGAACTTTTAGCAACCCCTGTTAACATATTATTTCTCTATATGTATAAAGGTACTATATTGAACATATGTATTCAAGTGGTTCTTCAAATGAAGTGACAGACATTCAAAAGTGATTGAAGAATATTTAAAAATCTCTTTGTGGTACATGGAGTAGTGTATTAAGATTTCTCCTTTCTTTCATTGAACTTCTTTTATATAAAAATTAAACCTATAAAATGTTCAACTTATCCATCTTTGTGAAAGACAAGAAGACATTTTTAATTAACTAAGTACAAATAATCGACACTCAGCTACACGATTAGGTGAATACTATATAATATGAATGTCTTTCAATATTTTATTTTTGCATGTGTGTCTTATACGCGTATCGCCATACACGCATCTATGTGTAAAAGAGGTCTAACGTAGTAACTTTTAACCGATACTATAAAGCAGCCGTGTGCAACTCGTTGCTCTTTGAGCGTTTTTCAGCGTGCAGAAAGTGATCAAGAGCAGCCAAGCCACGTTTTCGAGAACAGCATAATAGGAGCAGCGTTTAATTATACAATAATTACTTAAAATAGTTAATTAAAAGCATAAGTCACATATTTTTATTCTCAAGAAATTATGTTCAAGGAACTTCTATTCTATATTAGGGACACGAGTTTGTTATATTCTTGGTTATCAAGAAAAAAAATGTTTAATTCAACATTCTTTAATTAAAAATATCAATTTTAGTTTGCAGAGTTCAACTAAAGCATAAACTCAAATTTTTTGAAAATCTGACGTATGTTTATTCGTTTTGTCTTACTGCTTTTACTTTTCGGAGCACAGTTCAACAGGTCTGCGATAAAGTGTTCGGAAATAAGTAACTGTTACTACGTTCAATTAACATTTAGTATCGCTCTCGTTTGTAGAGGAAGACTTCGATCAATCTTTGCTGAGTCTTTGGAAGGGAAATTATTTAAGTCTTTAAGAAATTCAAAAAGATGGGATTTTAGTCTTTTTAAATTTTAAAAGATTCTGAGTAATACCCCTTTTAAAGTTGCCTAGCAAAAATTAACAAAATATCAAGAAATTAAAATGCCAATTATTTTTTTTATTTTTATGTCGACAATTAAATGTAGAATCATTCTAGGAATTTCGATGAAATTAAAGTGTACGTATGATGTAGTTCACGTGAAATTATGAGGGGTTTAAGTAACTGTTTTGCTGATTTCAGATTTGTTTAGAAATTGCGAAGCTCTGACTACCTATTCAAAAATTGGTTAAAAAATGTTGACAAAGTTGATTTTACTAAAATTAACCAGTATTTTTAGTGATTCTAATTTCTAACTATATTAATTTCAAACTTTTAATTGTCGATATTTCATATTTTCTAAACAAATTCAAAATAAACAAAACAATAATTTAACTTCTCTTCCTCATAATTTCACTTAAACTGCATAATATTCTAATTCTATCGAAATTCGTGAAATCAATGGAGAAATCTGATTGATCTGTCGTGGAACGAACTTATACAGTCTTTCAATTTTCCTACCTGAACGATCTTGTGGTTTGTTTTAATACGTGTTCAATGGACTAGAGCAGAAAAGACAATCACGTCCTAGGACGCGTTAGTTAACGATTTCAGAATGCTGAAGCTTTTCGTTCACTTGCAACAGAGCGGTATACACATTTTGCGAAAGCGATCGAAATTAATCTACCATCTGGTCTGACAGTGAAATTTTGCTGGCGATTGCTGAAGCTGCTGGCCATAATCGTAGCAACGATCGAGTGGAGGCCTTTGAAAGAACTCACGGCTTTCATGGAGAAATCTAACGATCTTAAAACAGACTTAAGTGTTATTTAACTAAACTTCCATTCGAATAAATTCTCTTTTGAATAATTTTAAAGCATTAGAAAATCACCAACTTCTTTCAAAACTTACGATTACATTAAATTTTATGTATGTTCATTCAACTATTTGAGTAAAAAATTCGTTATTTACGTCTTATTTGAACATTATTCGAAGCAGAATTTATTCACAGAAATTTATTTGAATAACATTCAATTCCGCTTCAATGGCAGTGATTCCTCCATGGGAGTGGTGAATAGCATCTTTCCCGCGCTCTGTATAATGACAAACTTTTATCGATAGTTTCAAAATGGGCCTGTTGCTCGTTGCGCGATCGGCGTAAGCCACTGTTGGACGTTCTTTGCGAAATTGCCAGTCATATTGCAGCGCGCGGATGCATTGCTTATTGAGCGTTTTATCAATACGATGACCAAGAAGAAAAATAGAAGGAAACGGAAAACAGAGAAAGTGAAACGTACGAAAAGAAGAACATTAAGCGCAAAAAAGAAGAGTACGGACTCTAAAGAGATATACATGTAAATATATATGTACGACGTGTGGTTAATAAGAAAATAAGAGACATACATATATATGTGCATATATATAAATATATATAGTATATATAGATAGATACGCATACAGAAAAAAGTATCTACGTGTATGTTTCTGCACACTAACCTGAGACAGAGGGAGTAGTTTTTATGTACTACGACTGACCTGTAGCAGAGAGCCATCAGAGCAAATACTACGAAAACACCCCCTACCACCGACATGAGCACACCAACTAAAAATACAGTGTTAGAGCCGTGGTAGTTCTCTGTTAGAGAGTTGCATCGTTTTTTGACACCGTTTTCCGTCGTCGTCGTCATCGTTGTTGTTGTTGTTGTTTTTAGTTGTTGTTGTGTTGTCGTAATATGGTTATTTATCAAAGATCGTTGACACATCACCATTGGACACATACACACAAGAATATCGAGATACCATCGTTTTACGCACGATTCATTTTCGGTATCCGAGCGTCCCACAGCATGCAGACAGACAGAGATGCCAGTGACAGACAGAAACAGACAAGAAACAGAGAAGCCAGAATCAGCACATGTACATGTATCATACATAGGACGATATATTATCCTCGTAGTTGGACACCGTATCTTGTTTCGAAATTTGTTGCTTGACGTGATGGAGAGAGAGCAGATTATTGGCAGAGTTAGGCGTTATTCGAAGAAATTCTGCTTTGAGCAATGTTCGAATAGAAATTACGAATAAAGTGAATTATTCGTGAATGATGAAGCATCTTTTACTCGAATAAATTTTTAGTTTACTGATTAAAACGTTGTGCGATATAATATGTTATACGTTGGACCTGATAATTTTATTTGTGTATTTATTCGAGTAAATTTTCATTATGTTATTTATAAATAGTTCACTTTTTTGTCATTTTTATTTGAACATTGCTTGAAGTAGAGGTTATTCGAATAATGTTCTATTTTGATTAATGAGTTGTTTATATTTAGAGGAGACTGTTTTTGTTTGTTAAGAAATAAAACAATTGTTGTGGATAAATTTTATAGAAAATGAAAGTTGGATACTATAGAAAAGTGGTGATACTCTCACCAGTATCATTAGTAGCAGTTTTAGTATTTAATTGTGGAATTATTTTGTTTAATAAATTTTTTAGATTTATGAGCAAATTTAAAGTAATTTTCCAAATCAAATTATTGTATTAACAAATTAGTAATTGTTTCCATGTATAATGCTAGTGAAACGTGTGTTCAAAGTTGTCAATTATTCCTAGGACACTTTGTGCAAAATGATATTTAAAATTGCAATAATATAAGCATGAATTGTATCGTCTCAACAGTAATTCAATATTTTTGAGATATTCTACATAAAGAAATATTTAAACTTGCAAGAAGGCTGTTTATACTCCATAAAATTGAAGCAAGTAATTCATCTCTTCATGAAATAAATAATTCAACATTTCTGGGACAACCTGTACCGGATAATATTAAAACTATAGAAAAGTTATTTATAGTTTAAAAAATTAGAATAATGGCTCATCTGTAATATCTTATGTAAAAAATTTAAGTTACAAACTAACTGTTCACATGTTCAAAAATTAGAATCAATAGTTCATCCTTCCGCAATAGACGCAGCGTGGCTGAAAAATAATGAGATTGATAGTAAATTCAAACACTGATCATACTTGTTTATATGTTTTTTGGTATTAATACAACGTTGAGCAGGGTCAATCTATGAACAAATTTCTGGAATCTCGAGTGTCCTTGTTACATTTGCTGGTATTCTTGTCAATGTCATTGTAATGAGTATAGTTTGCTTTTTGTCCAAAACTTGACAGTTTGGATAACCAGATTTCTGTTATATTTTGTTATTTTCTAGACATTTCCCTAATAAGGGCTTTGGCTATAGAGCCAAAGTGCAAAAATAGCATTACTCATCTAGTAATCTAAAGATTCTAGTTATCTTTTCCTTGATAAAATAGCTAATTCAGGACATAAGACAATAATAAAATAATTAATTCAGGACATAAGACAATAATAAACTAGTTAATTCAGAACATAAATCAATAATAAAATAGCTAATTCAGGACATAAGACAATCAATATATTTCGAAGAAAAAGAAAGATGTTACAAACATGATCAGTATTTAAAATTACATAAGATGTTCCACAACAGGTGTCACAAATTTTAAGAACTGATTTTACAAAAACATCTAAAATTCGTATGAAACGTGCCTGACTTAGTACTTATTCTACTATCAGCGTGCATCAATCAGACACAGCAAAGTAAGTAGAATAAGTTTCTGATCAGATACATTTCACGCGCATTTTAGTCATTTCTTTAATAATTAATAACTCGAAAACGAAGCAGTCGTGTCTATCTTCAATTTCGCCTTATTTTAGCATGTAGAACCACCCGTTGAAATTTCTGACACCTCTCGTCAAACACTGCTAGTATTATTAGTCCCGCTAGTTTTCAAACTGATTCTGCATACAATCTACCAATATCCTGCTCTTCTGTTGTCATAGAAAGCAATAAGTTCGGAAACAGCGTGGTGTCTGAGCATCAGTAATTAATTGGAAATAGGTACACAGCTGTCGATCGTACCAAAGCGATATTATTGCGATTCCCGTCGACAGGTGTGGACCATTCTTCGTTCTCTACACTCTTTGTCTTCGTTGTCGAAGCTTCGATCAATATCGAAGTCGAAGATTAGGCGATCGTCATATTCGTCGTGCCTCGCGACTCGAATTCGAGTGGAATTTTCGGCTGGCATCGACGAAGACACGGATTCGTATGAATCTATCGCGGTCAGAGCGACTCATTGATAAGCGCGACGGTTAGGCTCTAAGTATCGTTAGTAATTTTTTGTCTCGATCATGCTTTTATAGGGCATACAAGCAGCTGGCACATTGGCGTTACGTTCACGGTGGATCGTGTGTTAGGTATCGCACTCTAAGGGACGAATCAGTAATCAGAGTTAGTAATAAGAGCCGAAACTCCTGATCTGGATCACACGCAATGCTAAATTCGTTCCGTCAACCGTTTCCATGATCAGAGATTCATAGCAAAGTGGAACGACGACCTTTCTCGCTGAGAAATCAGTGTACAACGATCACTCGCTATCTGAAACTCGAACGGACCTGTGCTCGATCAGTTAACAAGACAGCACATGGAAATAAATTATGTTTGACTCGAAGCGAACGGTCTGCTGGGAAATATCGCCTCACATGGAAACGGTTGTATGGCTTACAGTATTTATTCGTTATAACCTCGTTTCTGTTTCGTTTGTTTCTTGAAAATAATGAAAATTTCTTTTCCCATTCGCTGAGAGAAAAACCACTAATTGTTAGTTTTTATTCAGTCTTCTCCAGTTTGTAGAATTTGTTAAGTTGAATACTGAGTCAAGATAATACTCTATTTTGAAGCCATATGGCCAAGATGTTAATAATTGAAGTTGCTCTGTAGAAACTATTTTCTTTTGAGATAAAACAAATTAGGACTTTTTAAGTACTGTACTTATTCCATATACAAGTCTTCAATTTCCAAAAATTCGAGTTTCGAAATTTTTAAATTGCTCCTATTTAAAACTTAAAATCTCAAGGTGATTAGACGCACAATTGTCAATATCTCGTATCTCATTGGCCATATGTCCCCTAAGTAGAGTAAATAGAGTGTGAGTTTTACAAACTAGCAAAGATTATTAAAAAATGAGCGTGACACTTGGAAAGTTCTCATTAGAAAAATGTTTCCTACTCTCTATTTCCTCGTTGCTGGTAACGAGTCGCGAGATTATACCGAGTAAATACTGTATTATGCAAGAAAAAGAAATGTGAGACTCGAGGCATCCCTTGGCGTGCGACAACTGTCGGAATGTAGATTTGTTGCTCGTGCAGCATAGTCACGATCATTGTGATCGCTCGAATGCGAACACGAACATGTTCAGAGCACATACCGTCGAGAAAACAGTATAGTATTAGTATACTGTGTTTAAAGTGTGTGTCGTAAATATACCAACCCTTAGTGATCGAATGTCTTGAATTCTATTGATCATATAATTTTTAATTTTTCGAAAATTTATTTAATAATCGAATTAAGACTAATTTTAGTTACCTTGCGAATATAAAAATACAGCTTACATTCTACTGAATGTATATGTACTTGCAATAATCGGTATTTAAATGTAGATGATACTTTTTAGTTTAATAATCAGAAAAACTGTATGTATTGTTTTGCTTTATATCGATTATATGTTTTTGAATATATTATTAGTATATTCAAATATACTAATATATTCAAATATACTATTTGTATATTTGTATATTTGTATATTTGTATATTCTAATATACTATTTGCATATTTGAATTGCAAATTTAAGAAATACCATAGCAACAAAATTATGAAATACCAGATTTTTTGTAATAGGCTTACTGAAATTGCAATTAGAAATCCTTTGAATTTGTTAACAAAGTTACTTCAGCCAGAAATTTCCCTAATGTATAGTTTTTGTTATAAGGTCATTGTTATTTTCCTCAATTATTTCCATAGTTTATCTAACTCTTGTTTCTGATAAAACAAAAATCAATTATTGATGCATAAATTGGTTTTAGAAAGATGCCATTTATTACCAGATATAAACATAATTAAAGGCAAATTATTTTCTTTCGTGCAAACTAAATGCGAAGTATGATCTAATAATGTATCATTCATTAAAGTTTAAAAATATTTTCTTAAGTAAATTTTGCTTTATAAATTGTTATATTCGCGAGAAATTAAAATATTTTTATTTTCACAATTAAAGCCTATTGAAGTTGCAATAAGCTTTAATTGAATAACTATAGAACCATTATTCCTTAGAACCCGAAGTGAATGCAAAACGAAACTTTGCCACGTCCCATCGTTCGAAATCAAGGACATTCAAACTGCATCGATACATTTACGACACCCACCGAATATGTAGGAGACGTACGCATGTTGGTCACGTATATATACGTATATATAGATATAGATATAAACGAACATTGAGTAAGTAGGCTAAGATGAATCAATATCACGAGAGCATTGACGGCCGCGTGCGATGCCTCATCATCCAGCTAGCCACGATTATTACTTTGACAACGACAGGCGTTGGCTTGAGTCCACTCAGTTCCAATGTTACTTTGATTTTTGCCACTGTACCTGTAGCAAACAGCCATTAGTGCAAAAGAAATGAAGACTCCTTTGACCACACCCACCAGGATTAATACCAGCGTCCCGGTGCTAAGGGTGTTGTTAGTTGTTTCTGAAACGACCAATCACTTTGTATCCTACACGTGTCAGGTCAAGTCGATCGCGGTGTGTTTCGATATTTCTCGCGGATCCTCCCTCCTCCTCAGTGACCTTTTCGAGGGGATCCTTCGAAGACATTGCTTCGTGAAGAGCATTGTTTTATATTGAGAACGATTCTATCGTGAGAACCCTCGAAGAGATTACCTATTGGAGAAGCGAGATTCCCTGGGAAGGCAACAGGATCTAAAGTCACCCGGATGTATTTCTCGGATGATCGTACTTTTTGTGATACCCATTCGTGTGATCTCAGCGAAGAAATGAGGGGCAATGGTAGAGAATGGCGAATTTTGAAGAGCTTTGGAAAAGATAGTATGATTCTGTCATGGTATGGTTCTATGTGGGCCAAGAAGCTAAAAATCGATGATTGTTTCAGAAAGGGTGGGACAACTGTAAAATGAATTTATAAAAATTATTTTAGAAGATTGAGAGGGAGATTTAGTTTAATTGCTAATTAGGAACTTATCATACATCGATATAAGTTAACTTCATGTAATTTATAATTTTGTAGTTATGTCAAATATTGATCCAATCACTTTTAACTCTTTGAGGCACACGATTTTAAAGAAAATAAAAACCCAAGTTGCATCTTACTCACGACAGTGTCATCAACTTATTAATGCATTTTGACTTGTATCATAGCATTGCAAGCTGAATGAAAAACTTTGAATAAAATATTAAATATTAAATTGTATGACTATGAGTAACTTTAACTTTTGGAGGTGGGTTAAAATATATCCCACCATGTATAAAAAGCTAAGCAAAAGGTGGGACAGTTTTTAGTCCACTTAATCCCAAAGAGAACTATTTTTATTCAGAAAACTTCAGAATGAACTATTGCAATTAGTCAAGTTTATTATCAAAAATTTTTCATTAATTTTAGAAGAATTATAGTATTGCTATTAAAAAATGGTAAATTTCTAAAATACGAAATTTTTATTTCTGAATAGAGGATCCAATTTTATGAAATTCAGTTTTCATTTATTCGTTAATTCCAATTTTTCCTCTAGAGAAAACTGAACTGTATGTATAGTTTCAGCTTTAATTGCTGATGAAATCTTTATCATCGTTTCAGCTTTAATGTTTGATGAAATATTTTTTGGAATAAATATGATAAATTCATTTTTACATGCATTTGGGACTTTTGTTCCAAATGACTCTCAACTTTTGATCTCGTACAATGCACAGAATCATACTATCAAAGAACTATTGTTTCTCCATGCTTTTCAAAATTCGCTATTTTTACCATCGTTTCTTTATAAATGAGTATAGTCGACGGTAAAGACACTTTAAAGTCATGAGTCACTCAAGGTGATAAACAGAAGCAGTTCTTGACGGGTCGATCCAGCAAGATTTTAAAATTCCAGTACTGTACACGATATATAATTTTTGAGAGACAACGAATAAAAAAGTTATAATTTATCGATTATTGTTAGTTTATACGATAAGAAGCTCCTTATTGATAGAACACACAATTTGAATTGGAATAATAGCACTTTGACTAACCCATTTGACGAGACTAAAATCTGAACTGCCTCCTGATAGCTAATTTCAATATTCTTGGTAAATTACTATTAAATCGTAGTTCAAATTTTAATCGATATTTTACTGTACTCTTATTGTCACTATACCGAATAGACGCTCCAAATAAAAAATTGAAATCCAATTTCTCAAATCTCAAATTTCAGTAGAACAGTTTTACTAATCACCTGATTCTTCTTCATCCTTCTTAACAACATCGATTTTAACATTTACAAACAAAAGGTTTACAAGCTTCTCAAAAACTGTTCATCAAAAATTAATTCAAAAAGTCAATTTACATCTTTCTGGATAAGATTTGAATCACATCCTCCAAAATTGAGACTATGCTTCATTTTACGACCTTGTTCGTTTCATGATCCCAAATACTCTTTATCTTCTACTATACATGCGTTCAGAGTGAAATGGATTACACACGTTACAT
Organism: Calliopsis andreniformis; assembly: GCF_051401765.1. NCBI lineage: Eukaryota > Metazoa > Arthropoda > Insecta > Hymenoptera > Andrenidae > Calliopsis > Calliopsis andreniformis. The sequence goes on along the minus strand of NC_135067.1, from coordinate 4,872,193 downwards.
TGGAAACTTAATTTTCGTATTTTCCTTCTAGAGAGAGTGAAAGGGTTTGTAATCCATTCGACTTGCACAGCACGAAGATCTAATCGACGGTGGCCTCGCCGTGAAAACATGGTTGAAGATGCTGTGAAGCATTCACCTGTGACACGCGATGGTTTCTTTTCTCTGGCAAGAGGGAGTGAGTCGAAAGTGCAAAAGTGTAATCGGCCGAGCTTATCGGCCCCTATTATGTATGTATATGTCTATCCGTATGTATTCGGGGAACGCATCGAATTTTATGTGCACAGCTGATGGTATGGCCCCAAACGATCAGGCGGCTAACGGGTATCCCGAAGAGGGACGGGTCTTCGTCTTATCGTGAATCAAAGACATCTAGACGATCGAAGAATGTTTGCCCTTTGGGATCACCGGATACGGTAGAGTATCGCTTATCGCCGCCCTTTCCGCCTTCCTTCCTCCGGATCCTTCGATCTCGACGATGCTTCCTTCTGTATGGTTAACTGACCGATACCTTTGACCAAGGGCAATAAAGTACAGGGCGATTCATGTGACCCGTCTGCCCCTATTATTTTCAATGCTAGTGGACTGATCGAAATTTTGTTTTCGCTATGGATGATGTGGTTTGGAAGGTCTTCGAACTGATTCAGAATATTGAAAGACTTACTTTAAGATGTGGTCAGTTATACAGGGTCACCCACGTGAAAATATTGCTACAAAAGTTCAGGTCTTTCTTTAGACTTCTAAAGAATTGTTTTAAGTAAAGACTATACTGTGTTTAAATTGACGTGACTTTTGCATGTCAGCCTGCGTTTATTTTGATATAAGAATAGATAGCTGCTGTTTGTTAAATGAGAAAATAGAATTGTTTAAGTGTTTTCTTGGAACACGTTATAACAAATGAGAAATTTATAACGAAAAGGATGCTGATCAATTTTTGTCTTTTTTTAGAAGAGCGATATTATATTCTAACATCTTTAATTCTTGTTTGCAAAATTAATCTTCTTTTGATAGGATAATCATCATATTAGACGTACTGCGTTTTTGATGATATAAGCTTTCACTATACTGCGAACTTCGCTTCTAATAATTATGATATGTGCTCATATAAAGTTGTAAAATCTAACAAGGATTGATTTTGTTATGGACCCTTAAAATGCAAAGCCATACACATATACAATATTAAAACTTCTTCCTTCTTCAGAGTAAAAAGTTCGGTTCATAAAATTCATCGTTAATTCTTTAAGGAAACAATAATATATGTTTACTGAAACATTTTGACTTCAACTATCATATCTTAGCAATTCTGAAGCTAATACCTTCGTGTATGCTAATATCCATGCTAATACGAATGATATTTTTGAAAATTTACAGAAACTTCAAATGTTACACGAACAGTATGGAAATTAAATTTCCTAGAAATGATCTGTTTGCATATTTATTCGCATACCGTTCTTAGTGTTCGCGATAAAAAGTTTGCGAACTATTTGCAAACATTGTTGCAAACCGTGTTCGCTGATGTAGACCCAGCTTAAAAGTTCGTGTAACCTTTCAAACAGTGTTATCCATGGAAAACAAATGTTCGATCGATCTACTAGCAATAAAATATCAGATGTGAATAGCCTCAATATTTCACCTCATATGTATGGTCCAAAGAAATTGCCGCGAATAAGAATTCAATGAATCAACGAAGTACGAATTCGAGTTTTAAATCTAGGTCGAAATTGTCTACCGTACCCGGCGATTGGTACCCAGCATCCCTACGCTATTACTGGAAGAAATTGAAACGGTCGTTGGCGATTCAGTGCCTCATCCGTTTCAATGATCATCGACAGCTTCAATTTCTTGTTTCGATATTCTGGACGAGATTTACGAGTCAGAACTTACCGTAGGGGGTCTCTTTCTTCCTCGGTTTAGGATCTGAATTATTTTTACCAGCTGATTCGGGCATGTGAGTTGTCGGCGGAAGCGTTGGTATTTCCTGTTTTATGGAGCAATCTGGCCCACTCCATCCTAGGTTGCAGTAGCACTTGTTCATGTTTGTGCACACCTGCGACAAAAGAGATGCGTTATCGGAACTTCTTTTCCTTTTTTCGAGGTTAAAACATATTTTAAGTGTCGTTTTTTAACAATTAAAAAACATGGGGGACTGCAAGTCATGGTATGCTGTTTGAACTTATTTGGTAAAATTGAATGAAATATCTCAAAATTAGTTAAAAAACTGAACTTGAATGCTTCTGTTTGTAAAATTCTACATATGGGTGGAACGAAAAATATCACACTTGTGTGATTATTTTTAATAGTGAAAAACATTTATTTTTAATTTTGCTGATTAAATTTGTGAAAGCTAATGTCCGCTAAAACATGAAGCATGAAATCTTAATTATATATTTTCTTAAATGTATTTGAAACTTAATTATATCTTTAAATTGTTTTGTATTTTTAAGAGCAAAGATGCATACTTCATATTTTCTTTCAAAATGAAACTCATGCAAAAAAATTACTAATTTTATTTGTTAGGAATTTGCATTTTTTAAAATCTTTCGTTCTCCATGTATTCTAAAAAGATCATATTGTATAATAGAATGTAATCATAATTTAATGTGATCTTAGGAAAGACTTGTATAAAACCAAAGAAATAAGTATTTTAAAAAGATTCCAAAACCAATAAAAACAACAATTTTTGTGCGATACAGCATTTCAAAAGATTTCATCAACTTTTAATTTCGACAGTTAAATACCATCACGAAAAATAACTTTTATCTAAGTGCTATTAGAAGTCATAAATAATAAACAAAATTCTGCTCTTATTTTTCGTTCCACCCTACTCTACGTCCCCCAAATTTTAAAGCTCGTTCCAGATTACGAATCACTGTCGAGTTCGAAAATTAGAAGTTGACAATCTTCGCCTAGATAGATGACTTACGCCATTTCCGGAGCATTCGTTGTTATCGAGACTGCTAGGACACTTCTCTTTGTCTATGAACGGGAAGCGACTCGTGCAAGTCTGATTCACGCAAATCTGAAACGTACAAATTACACCCTTGTACTCCTCCGTCGTTGTTTCTCGTGGGCCACCTAGATTGAAGGCAAACAGTGTTGTTTGCGTGCACTGCTCCATACGGTGGCCCGCAACTTTGCATAATCTGGTTTACAGCGACGATAAACTGAGCCCATTAGCATCGCACGGAAAACTGGGCGTTGTCGAATTCAGACTACAACGCCAAGTCTCGTGGAACTTACCAAATTATCTCCGCAGGATGTTCCATCCAGTACCAGTCCCATACCCGGTTTTTCTGAGCCCTCCACCTTTCCAGTTGTCGATCTTTGCGAACAAACGAAATCAGTGTTGCTTGCTTCTAGCTTTCAAAACTGTTATAAATGATAATAATATCTAGATTGCGAATGTTTATGCAAATTTCTATTTTCGTAAACACGATTGAAAAAATGTTGTCTAATTAAAAACTTGTTTCAGTTATCAAATCTTACAAAGTGTATTTAACCCTTGATTGTCATACTGGGTTAAATTGACACAGAGTTTGACTTTGAAGAAAGATGTCTTCGAGACATCGTTTATAATGGTACTAATTGTTTCGTCTACTGTGAATTTCTATTATTGTCTGTTACGCTACAAATTTTTGTTGTTGAACATGATGCCACTTAATTTTTTTTCATTGGAACATATTCTAGAATATTCAAACTATGTTTCTAAATTTTTTATTCAATATCATTGTTATCTTCTACATAGTAGTTACTTGAAAATTATACTGGGTCTGGAGTCGACTGTGTTTTGTACAATAAGTGTGACAACAAAGGGTTAACTTTCATTATTTTGTACATTTTTGTGTATTATGTAGATTTTGTAGTTTTTTGCATTTTTTTGAAATTTTCCACAAATGCATAAATAACCGCAGTCAGATAATAATGCATTTACATATGTATTATATGCATATTAGTTAAATGGACTTGACAATAAGGTCCAGTGATGTGATTTATGTTTCGCCTATCAGGAATAATCGAGAGCAGTTTTCGTCATTGGAACTATATTTTGTATACGAGTGTGCGACAAGAGTTATCAGAAATTTTGAAGACTGATTCAACATAGCGAAATAGAAGGAAAATTGGAATGACTACATTGTATTTGAGGTCTTGTTTCTGAGTTATTAATTCCTAAAGATATGGTTTAAACTGTGCGAAGAATGTGTCTGACTTAGGACTTATTCTACTGCGGCTGTGTATTAGCATTAGCATGAGCAAGTGACATGCAGCGATATCAGTAGAATGGGTCTCCAAAACAGACACACTTTATGTATATTTTAGGCGTTTTTTCAACAACTAATAAATCAAACATAATTTCGATACTTTTTATTTCTATCTTAATTTGATATATGGAATCACTTCTTAAAGTTTCTGATTTATTGTTGAGCATTTTGTATAGTAAAAAAAAATGATAGATATAAATACTATGTTGAGTTAAAAAAAAGTATCCAGAAAAGATATGTTTTTACGATAATAGGTTAATTATAATTTTATTCTAACTAATTTTAATAATATCAGAATTAATAATATCAAGCGTTCAACTTACTTGCACTCATATTCTTTGCTCTTTATCGATATTATGGTCCTAGAATGATCTATGCCAGCGGTTACAGGTTGTTTGCTGCCTCGCTGACATTGCAGCGATCCACAGCGAACATTCCTGAGAAAGGAAAGTATTGATTAAAAGAGTATATAAAGCAATATCTCTGTAATATTCGACCCATATGTGGCTGTTGTGTAAGCTTTAAATACAGTTCAAAATAGTTTATAGTTTAAGCTTTAACATAGTTTGCATAAATTTGTAATACAACTTCATATTATTTAAATGGACAACAAATAATTCCTTGAATAATGTAACTAAATGGAATTCACTGACAGTGAGTAAATCTAATTAAAGGTGCGTAGTATATATTTTGACTGATCTTCATCCTTTTCCCAGAAGCTTACAACAACAGGAAAGCCTCAACTTATTTTCAAGATATATTTCAAAGATCATGTTCAAAGTTTTGAATTTCAATTCTATATTATAAATTTTACATCTTCATATACATCTCTGTGCTAATTCCTTTTTCACGAAATATCTTTCACTAAATAATTCTACTCTTTCTGTCAATATTATTTGCTTAGTAAATATCTTCTTCGTCTTCGAAGCTCATACATGGTTTCTTGCTGAAGACATTCTCAACGTTAAAAGGAGCATTCACTCACTTAGCCTCGCATTTGATGTAATGGCCGGAAGCGTCCGTGCCGCAGTGTCCGTTCAACGATCCCTTGGAATTAAACTGTTCGAAGCATTGGTTGTCCGCTGCAATGCCGCCATATCCCCAGATATTCTGGCACTGGGTGTCCAAAGCTGGACATTCACCGTTGTAACAATAACCAGCGTTGTTCGAGCAAGGATTCCCGTTCTTCTTGAATACATCCGTCGGACACTGGCCTGTTTCTCCTGAACAGACTTCCGGTAGATCGCACTCATTGGTCGCTTCTCGGCACACCACGCCTCGTGGTAGCAACTGCGTCATTAAATTATCCTTTCGTTAATTTTCTAGGGTACTGGAATGGTGTAATATGTAATGATGGGATCGATACTGATACTATTCATGATATTCAAGCAATTCTATACTGAATTACTCATTGGGAAGTATCGATAAGTATTGAGTCAAAATAAACTTGGTTTCAATGTTCGATACCGATGCTTCTTCATTTGATACCAAACCAATACTATATTGAATCATTTGTTTGATACTTTACGAATGTATTGATACTCGTTTGATAATAATTGGCATCTGTTAAATGCTACACTCATTTGTTAAATGAAATTAGATATAAATACTCATTTGATGCTTTACCGAAATATATTAATACAAGGAATTATGTTTTATTAACTATGCAAAATGAATGTAAATATGGTTAATATAGGAAGAATTTATATTGCTGTTACATGCGGTTAGGTGCATCATGCTTGGCAATCTTTCTTCTTTATTTATAAGTCTATAAACACTTAAATTCTTCGTCTCAATATGTGTATGTACGCGTTCATAAATTTTCAATAATTAATTAGTAAAATAATAACCACGCTCCAATATGGTGCATTCTCTAACAATAAACAAATGAACTTTGATATTACCTATAATTGCCTTTTGTAGCATTAAAGTATGAAATAGGTATCGATATCCTCGAAAGGTATTAATATTTTTGTGAAAGTATTAAACTGGTATCAATACTGTTATGCAAATATTGATGGGGTATCAATTCTTTTCGGTGCTCGCGTATTTGATACGTATCGATACTAGATCGAAAATAAACTAATATTGATAGAATTGATAGCGGTATCGGTCACAACACTGGCTAACATGTATTTGTTTGGCTAATGTGTGTCTGTGTGTATGGATAAATAGAAGCTAGTGTTTTCCTAAGCGTGATTAGAGAACTGTATTCGAATGCGTCTTGGGTGTCTGCTTAGAATGAGAGTGATAAGAGTGAACTAGGGCAGAGTGCATGTGACGAGTGTTTGGAACAGAGTGGAGTGCGGTGTGTTTTTCTTGTGGTGGTGATATGCGTGGTCCTTCGAGGCGAGGGGAGATACTCTAGAAGAAGCAGCGATAGAGTGTGGTTATTTTTTAAAAACACAGTCGTTCTAAAAAAAGTATTTAGAGTTGAAATTTCTGCACAATCCCTACAATTTGCTAATATCTCCAACTCTTTTCTGTTATTAGTGAAATTAGATATTGGCTCAGATAGTTTTTTGTAAAAGATGATTAAATTCACGCATTTATATTTGATGTTTCATATTGTACCTAATTAAGGAAGTTGGACGAGAGTTAAACGTTGAGGGGTATTATAAAAAGCTAATCAAAATAATTTTTTTCCTAATATAAATTGTTTGTCAAGACACGCCTAGCAAGCCTGTTTTTTATGTAGAATTATCACTCACTGCTATATTACCCTATATTATGTGTCTATTAATTCAGTTGATAAAACTTGTCTTTTCTTTGCTCTCTGTTTTTATTTTTTCTTTATAAACTCATGCTTGTAAACATGTCCATTACATTCTATAGATTCATCATTTCAAGTCGTGAGTCTTAGTGAGAAAATACTGTAAATTGTGTTAGTACAATTAAACTTTAATAAAGTAAAATCAATTCAGTTTAAAATCAAATTTAAAATTGAAGTGTCTTTTTGGCGCCTATTTTTCTAACTTTTGTTACGTTGCCATTAAATCATAGCTCAAGTTTTACTATCATTGCTAGACCTCTACATTACATTAAAACATTAAATAATCAGAATTTAGAATAACGCTCACTCGAGATTCTGCTGTACCCTGTACAGCTACAGACATTAATTAATCTAAAAAAGTGAGTTAGTTTCACCCCTAAATAAAAAAACACAGTTCATTTATACGAAGCTTCCCGCTAAAATGAAGTTTAAAAATTCGTCCAGCATATGTGCATTTGTCCCATTTTTAATTTCCTCCAGCGTTATCGTGTATGGATCTCGAGCTTTAGTTTACTCTGGTCACGCAAAAATAAGATATGAATAATTAAACCTGACGGCGTGAGTTATTAAAGCCACGCGAGGGGTTTGTTAGCCAGTAACACGTACGAAAGCTTGACGCGCTTTAAAACGTAGGGGGACGTTGAAACCTACCCTGCAATTGCTGCAGCAAGGTCCCGTGGCGCACTCGGACTCTGAAGTGAGCTTGCAGGTGATCGGATCGCAGCACGGGTCACGTTTATGGCACTCGTCGATCGACCCGCAATCGCATTGTTCCCCATCATCAATTACCCTGTTTCCACAAGACGTCCTCAGTTCGAGCTGTCGAAGAAAATGATTTTCTAACTGACTGAAATTTGTAGTTAATAGTTTTCTTTCACTTTGTTAGCGAATACTTAGCCCCCTTTACGTTTTGGAGGAACCTTAAATTACCATTTATGTACATTAAAATGCTACTATTAACTGAATATTCCTAGAACTTTGATGGTCCCTTAAAATCCTACTTTTCTTTAATATTTTCTTTCCATTAATAATTTTCTTTTTAAATATATAACACATATATGTTTGCACAAACAGTAGGAATCTAAGAGAAATACTTGAGGTAATACGTGCTAATATGACTAGATGTCTAGTTGTAAGATAATGAATAGGGATACTTCAGTGATTTTACGTTAATTGGTACTTACTGTGTTTCGATAATTAATGTTATAATTTATCTACTTTCTTATCCCTTTTTTAAGTGTAATTCATTAGATAGTAATTATCACTGAAAATTATAACCAACTAATACTGTCTTATCCTACCAACTTTTCTTACATAAAATTAGAGACTGAAGATATTAGGTGCATCACATTTTCCCAAATTTATGTACATAAAAGTACTTTCCAAAAGTAATTAATTTTTAAATAACAATTTCAGAAACTGATGCTGTAACATTTTCAAGATAAAAAATATTAAGGAAATAATAAGTCATTTACGTCTTTTTGACCACAGTGCACATAAAAAATTTAGTTGCTAACCGATAAACAGGGAGAAACTATATCTTTTGAAACTTCGTACAGGAATTTGCTTTCTCAAGGCAGTCCACGATTCAATCTCGTCTTTCTTCCGCTTTATAGCGTATCCTAGTATCCTCTTACCTCGTTTGGTTTATTGAAGAGGCAGAGGCCCTCGCCGATCTTCAGCGATTCTATGTAGTCCGTCTTGCTGCATTCAGAGAACTTATACGGCTGAACGTTCTCCAGGCCGACGATCGACTTGGCCATGATGCATCCGTGCCAATCGCGGCAGATGCACTCGCTCCCTGCAAACAATTTCCCGTTACGAACGAAAGTAGCCACTCCTTCGCCACGAGAGAAAGATATTTGACGTCGAAACTAACTTCCATCGTCGTGGCTCATGCCTAGGTTGTGGCCGATCATGTGAGCCATGGTGCCAGCTAGAAGATGGGGCTCGTAAGTGTTCAAGTCGACACTGATTCCTATGGACTCCTGCTTGCAGACAGTCGAGGGCACGGCCACTCCCGATTCCCCACCCAAGAACGTTTCACCTCTGCAAACAAGCACTATAGTTACAAATGTTCATCTTAAGAGACTAATAATAGAGGTACAGAGCTCGATTGAAGGAATGATACAAGGGAGCAAGAGGTTATACCTTATTTGAAAATAAATAAATGTTCTTTAAGAGATATAATTATAGAGTTGAGAGGTATAGACCCAAAGATTGCAGAGCTAAAGTTTTTAAGTAAATATTTCTTCCATGTCAATCATTTTTTAAGATAATGCAGTGTAATTTTCGTGCAATTATCTTTATTATTATGCAAGTTATTGCATGTTTCTTTCTATGTATCGTTTTGTGCGGCTATCAGATCTCAAAAATGGATTGATGAATCTTGTTCCTATTTTACAATCATATTAAATAGATGTTCCTTTATTGTGTGAACTAAAATTATATTAATACTTAGAAGTGACAGTTTGTTATTACCTAAAGAAGTAAACAACTTAATAACTTTTACTTTAGATGACTGTTATTTCTTTAAAACAATTTTTCCTGCTTCATTTTAATTCAGATGGTAGCGACTGATTAAGAGATTAAAATCATTTTCGAATTTTTCATTTAGGACCACGCAAATCGTGGTAGCTATTTAAAATAATATACAACAGAAACCACGCAATAATTTAAATAATAATAAAAGTAATTTTACACAAATGTAACTGCATTATTTAGAGACCTAATGAAATACATAGCTAATGTTTCAAAAGTATAAATCCATAATAATACAAAATATTTTATGCTAAAGATTGTTCTAAAAACGATGGCTCTGCATGGGAATTTTTCTTCATACAGAAAAAATTAAAAATTGAAGTTGTATGTTCATTGCGTATGTATGTACATTGGTACGTTTACACGCCTATTTACAGTAATAACGTGAGGAAAGAGATTCAACGCGATATAAGTGTTGTTTTCAGAGTACCTGGCCCAAGGTTATTGGCCAAAAATTAACATTTCTGCGCTTACGTGAGCAATTGGGTAGTGTCTTGGGAAAGGTGGAACATCCTTCGCGTCGTGTAGTTGTTTAAGTTGAGCAAAGCGCGACTGATATCCATGCCTTTCTCGATGTCCGCCTGGTTTACGCCCTGCCAGGTTTCGATGTATATGATGGAGACTCTAGTATTTAACGTACGGAAGTACTGCAAAACAGAAAGACCACAGAGGGATTATTTGAAACATAATCTGATATATACTCAAGTGTATTACCCTAGAACACAAACGTTATTTAATACATTCCTCATTATAAGTTCATTCTTATATTCATTAATGCCTTCAAACTATTTGCAACGAACAAGCTTTGCTTGTGCATATCGTCATTCGCATCGTCGATAAGATCAAAGTGGACCATCACGAGACGAGTTCTCGATAACTGGACCTCGTTATAAACTCATCAATGAGACATGAGGTAGTAACGAGAAAATATTTTATCTGAAGGCACAGTGTTGGAAATTTGAACTGTCCTTAATAGCTCTTTAGTAGAAACATATTTGTCATTTTTGTTGCTTAATATTTACGTCAAAAGCTTTAACAATTGTACCTTGAACATGTCGAGTCTTTGTGTTCTAGGGTTAATGAGGAGTGCTACCATCGTGGTACTTTTATTTTGAATCTTATAAAAAGAAATTTCTGTAACACAATTATTACGTCGAACCTGAGAGAATAACCTAAATCTTTTTTCTTGTAAGCTCTCGTTATTTGATTATCAAACAGATCCATTCATAATACTTTAACGAAAGTATGTAAGATAATAAATTATTTTACAGTTACATAAAATATGATTAGGTTGACCTTTGATCAATTAATTAAGCAGTTCAGTTTTTGAGAATTTTAACCCTTTACTATTTGTCTAATACGATTTATAGAGTAAAAGATACTTATAGCACAAGTAGGTACTCAAACGGTTAACGTGACTTTTCACTTACCAAATCCGCGATATTAGCGACTTGGATGGCATCGTGAACAACCTCTGCTCTGGTGCTACCGTTCCTCTTTTCGAACTGGAAAAAACAACGAGACGAACGTTTATGTCTGCCATTGACTTTACGCGTTTATTTACGTCAATAGAGATCGTTAAACTTGATCGTATCGACTGATTTTACGTCCTCGACGTTTGATAACGATCTAGTTTGAATTACATCCTTGACCGAGTTTAGAGACGTCGTCGCGATTTCTTTTAACGATTATGTCGATTCTCTTAGCCCTTATCCGCACTGTTACGGCAACTTTGTGATAAAAATAGAGTTTTATAATGATCTTTTCATTTACATGCTGAACTATTATCTCAAGAAGGAAAATTGATCTGGACTTTTGGATTTGGTGCAATTTACGGTTGTACAAAATAATTATCCTAGTTTTTAGCATTGTTTATTACGAATTGACTATTTTGCTACTATGTATATTTTAACAAACTATCTCTTATTTAAAATTGAAGACTGAAAAACAAAACAGTTTTAAATTTTTTTCACGAAGAATTTTTCTTGTTGTGAATTTTTGAATATCATAATTTTTAAGATCGCGTTTTTAAACTTAATCTGAAGAAAATAGTGTAAAAAACTCTCTGTCATAACTTATCTAAATTCTATCACTATAAACAATAAAATAAGAAATTTTCTTTCATTTTTCAATATGTCAAAATTAGGAATTAGAATAGTCGGAAATTTAAAACCAAACTTGTCTTGGCTTCATAAAACTGAAATTCTGATATTCAATAAAACTGCGCTGAAAATCGTAACTTTGCACCACTTGAAAACCTCTACACGTCTTCACAAACTTCACCCCGCAAGTAGAAACGCCAATCAGTGACCGTACTCCGCCGTTCAAGTAGTACAGAACCACACTAGTCAGGCGAACATACGAAACCGATTTTCTCGAAAACGAAGCTTCGTAGTAGAAAAATGTACTCCGCAATTTCCCTTTATTTTTACCCGTGGAATCACCTCCCTCTCCCGTTACACCCACAAAACGACCCCGGGCAGTGCGGAAGAGGGTTAACCGTAGGATCGTCGAGGACGATCGTAACCACGATCGTAATGGCGAAGGAGAGTCTTCGTAGTGGAATTGTTACTACTGTACCATGGCCTTGTCGATAATGATGGCAGTTTCGATGTATTTGGTTGTCTCACGGACGTCTCTCTTGTATCGATCGGAAGTGTTCTCCGATAGCCCAAGAACATGCTTCTGCCGGCGGCCCTTTGCACGCCACTCAAGATTCCCCGAGTTAGCGCAGCCTTTGTTACCCTTTGTTCGGGCCTCAAATATAACGTGAGGATGTTTCTGCTAAAAGAGAGGTCTGCATATAGTTAACATTCATCGAGCAGTCCGTTGCCCGTCTCTAACGTCGCTCCTTGCACTCGATTACAACCTGTGCGCCGCATTTTTTCCACAGCGCTCGCCAGCCGGAGGATCATGACCTACTATCGCGGCGCTTACTCCAACTTTTTCTCGGTTAATCGTTACCCCGCGATTCCGTGGAACGCCCACGCTCCGCTCGCTCCGAATCCGTCCGCGTCGTTTCCGACGAAGAACGATTATCGACTTTCCGATTGCCAGCCCCACGGTGTCGTAAAGGCAGGCTTCGTAAAATTCGATGGTAACGTCGGCCTCACAGGAAAATAACGGCGTGTCGCCTGTTACGTCTTCTGCACTCTGTCCGTCACGTTGTCGCTTCGAGACGGCTTCGTGAATAGCAAGTACAGTCAGGCAGGCGTGCTGACTGTCCAAGGACACAGTGTCTACTTGCACGTTAGTAGAGTCTCAGAAATGAGAGAATAGTTTCAAGAGACGAAGGAAATAGGGTGAAATATGTATAATAGTGACTGATATTGGGTTAGTTATTGACACTTTCCTTGAATTTAATTGAATCGGTGAGTTGAAGAACGGTCTAGCAAGGGAAGCAGCGGACATGGCACACACCGATTTTAATGAAATTTGGTAGAGTGATACGTCTATGTCTGCAACAAACCTGTCTATAATTTTAGTTGTAGATATCGAGCCAATTATGAGAAAATTAGGTGTAAAGTTTGTATTAATCGCGTAGTTAAGTATATTTGAATAGTAAGAGGAGCCATTTAATAGTTGTTGTGATAAACGTCAATCACTGGCAAATGTCGCTGACTGCAAACTTTTTGTCAGGAGTTTGATCCCATCACGAAAATATCTTTTGTTGTAGATTTTTTTCACAAAATCAATTATACTGAAATTGTAGTAATGTACATTATTTTGTACATTTGTATTAAATTATTTATTGACTTATAATTACAAACATTTCTATGTAAAGTATAAGTGTACATGTAAACTATAAGTTTAATACAAATGTATAAAATAGTGTATGTTACTACAACTTTAGCAAATTGGTTTTATGAAAAAAGTTTAGAAAAAAAAATTCTCGTGATGGATTCGGATTTCAGACAAAAAATTTGTAGGCAGCGACGTTTGTTACTGTACCATAACTGCTGTTGAGTGGCTTCACTTACTATTCGAATGAATCTGACTACATAGTTCTTACACACTTTACACCTAATTTTCTCATAATTGGTTCGATATCTACAGCTAAAATTATAGATACGTTTGTTGCAGATATAGACGTATTATTCTGCCAAATTTCGTTTAAATCTGTGTGACTTATGTCTGATGCTTCCTTTGTAAGTCTAAAATTAGCCATTTTTAAATAATCTCAAAGTTATATATAGATTCCAGATCCTAACGGTATTAAGTCATACAGAATACAAGTGGATTTAATACATCCTGGATCTGGGGTTTAAATGTGTGAAATGCACAGAACTAGATGTTGGAATTAAATATCTTAAAATGTGATTTCTGGACTTGTATTGTTTTTCAACTCACTGATTCAGCTTAAAATTCAGATTCTAGTTTAAAATTGCCTATTTTGAAATTTACAAAAATTTATTACAGTGGCAATACTACTATACTATGCATGCTATATGGATATTATGCAATAAAATTTTTGGCCAGAAAATAGTTTATTAGAACTTGCCCAAAGTGTCGATTACTGAGTACTTTAACTTAGTGATGAGTTTATAAAGGATCGTAGATTGATTTACTGGTTCTTTAATAACTTAGTACTCTACTAGATTTTACGAGTTTAGGACTGTTAGAGAAGTATTTCAAAAACAATAGTCGGAGGGAAAATCGATCACTATTTTATGGATGTGTACCGTTTCAGGTACATGAATTCCAATCTAAAGTAGTTCAACGAGGTGAAAGGCAGAGATTTTTAGCTTTGATTTTACTCGTTTCAGACTCGCTATTTCTCTTATTTCTTGAGACCATAATTTATTTTATTTTCTCATTTGGTGAAACATAAATAAATTGAAGCTAAACATAGCTTCTTAAATGCTATATTAAGGGGTTATAACAAAAGTACAAAACAACAATAGACTGCTTTCTTGACGATTGACTTACATTATAATTCTATCTCAAAATACGCAGTATCAGTACAGTAATGGCTAACTGACGATCATCTACAATGATGGATAGGTTAACAGGAATCAATTCCTAGTATGAACGGAAAAGTTTACTAAAAATATTCATAACGTATTTACTGCAATTCAAGAAAATGAAAAAGAAATTAAAAATGTACTAAATTCTATTATTTTAGATATCAGTTCTATATTTGTAATAACAAATAACATTTTGAAATGGAATTATAATGCCAATCTATTGAGAAAGCAATCCGCGGTTATTCTGTATTTTTATTATAACTTTTTAATAAAGCATTTAAAACCAGCATTTAAAGCAATAAAGCATTTTTATTGTAACTCCTTAATAAAGCATTTAAGACCCCATATTTATATATTTTTTCTTCGTTTGGCTTGTACGATATGCTGGCAAAGTTATGGCAGAAAAAACTGGGCCACCTGGTACGTCTCTGTCTGCACTCTTTCTTCTCTTCCCGCGTAATTCTCGAGCAGACGGCCGACGTTTTCGAGAAGTGGCGCGACTTCGCGATGCGCGCCCTCGCGACGGAAGGAAACTCGGCTGAATGGTTCCGACGGCAATTTCCGGGCCAGCGAGCCGACCCGATAGCAGGGCTTAGGTAAACGCGCGGAACAGCTGTGCCCCGAACAGCAACAACAAGCTTGCCAACTGCGAGCTGTAGAATTTAGCGCGTCGGCTCCCAATTACTCGTTTACGAGACTCGCAGCCAGCTTGATGGCGGCTTAACTCGATCCTCTCGCTTCGTCTGCCGTGCTAACGAAACTGGATCGAGGGTGGCCCGACGTGTTTGCCGACGTTACAACAGCCAGCAGTCGGGTTCACAGGATCCAGTCAAACATCTCGCGACAGGATCCTCTGTGATGCCCTCGGGGCGAGTACACTGTGCACATCTTTTGTCTCTGCTGTCGAAGATCTCTAATGCCGGTCGCATGAAACGCTCGGTGTTAGATGTGAGGACACCTTGAAGGTTCTTCGCGTCTTTTGAGTGGAAGTAGTGGTTCACTAGTGGGGGAACCATGGGGGTTCTGGAGGGTGTATTTAAGGATGCCGATCTTTAAACGATTTTTCAAAAGATAGAGTTTTTTACAGCAGTGGATCGAGTGTTTTGTAGCGATCTTTCGTTGGCTGATTTTATTGTGAATCGATTTCTTCACCACATAGTCGGATCGATTTTTTAAAAAACTGTTCCTTTTTTGAAATCTCTTTTTAATTCAAAAAACGTCTTTAACCCAGATAGCACACGATGTCTTGGAGACGTCTATTTTATGTTCATTTTATGCCTGAACGTCTTACGACATAATTTAGACGTCTTAAAAACATCCAAGAGCGTACATCTTAAAGACTTGTAAAGTTTACGTCTATAAAACGTCTTAAAGACACACTACATGGACGTCCTAAAGACTTACGCTTTTGGACGTCTTAAAAACGTCTAATTTTTATCTGAACTTCTTATATACGTAATTTGGACGTCCTTAAAACGTCTTATAAATGTTTTTTAAGACGTTCTAAAGACATACTGATTTGTAACATCGGACGTCTTAAAGACGTCTTTTGGACATTTTTAGGACTTTACTGGATGTGTTTAAGACGTGTTTAAGACGGATGTGTTTGAGACGTTTAAACGTCTGACGACATAATTTGGATCTCTTAAAAATATCCAACAACGTAGATCTTAGAGACTTCCGAAATTGACGTTCATAAGATGTCTTAATTTGGACGTCTATAAGACATCTTATAAATGTATTTTAGGACGTTCTAAAGACACACTGATTTATAACTTTGGACGTTTTAAAGACGTCTTTTAATCATTTTTTAAATTTCACTGGCTGTCTTTGAAACGTTTTCAAGATGTCTCTGTGCTATATGGACTTACATCGACTTACATGTAGGAGAATCTGATCTAGTGTATAATTGAAGTTGGCTATATTAATCTATTTAACTTCGATTTGTTTTTAAAACTCCATTTTTTGCTAGTCGACTTTTTGTGGTCGATTTTTTAGTGAATCAATTTTTTAACTTCCCGTCCGTATGAATTTGAAAAATTGTGGAACATTTTTGCAAGATAAAGTCTACATACATAGAGGATTAAAAAATAGTTCAAATGCATATACAGTCAAAAATGTATATTATATACGTAAAATACGGAAGTTTAGTATTGTCGGAAAAAGTTAAAAATTTGTTAGGCATAAATGTAAACCCAACATCTTAATTAAGGTTAATATTGTTTAAGTTTGATGGCTGTAAAGACTGATACAATTTATGAAAGACGAGTTATTATATTTCATATGGCAGGTCTCACTGACTCGTCTTACGTAATGAGGGAAGGGAAAACGAAGCTGATGCAGATTTTGAAAGGGAAATGTGATGTGGGGTGAGGGGGATATACCCAAAGGAAATATATTGGGAAAGGAAAGAAAGAATATGATGCGCAGTTAGATTGGGAACTATAATAAGAAATGTAATACTGTGTATAATACACAATATAATGAGGAATGTAACGTGGTACGCGGTAAGGAAGGTAACACGATATATAAGGTGTCTTACTATTATGTCTCTACGTTAGAAATTTTGAAGAGTGATTCTACATGCTACAATAAGATGAAAATGAAAAAAGATCAAATTTCATTTGTTTTTGTTTTTTTATCTTCGTTATTAGTTGCTTAAAATACGTCTAAATTTGCGTGAAATCTGTCTGACGCAACAATTTATTCTACTGGGAATGCGAGTTCACAAGTAGAATAAGTTTCGCAGTCAGACACATATTATGCATATTTTTAGATATATTTTAACAATTAATTATTCAGAAACAATGACTATTTTAAATGATTCATCATTCTGAAAGTTTTCTTTCTAGATAGATAAACATAAATTCGTGATAATTCTAGCATTAACTACATGTGCGACTAAGAGTAGCCTTCAAGGTGTTCTGTATTCACTTGCATTTCCTTTTATAATAGTGTGCTGAATCAATAGCCTTTAAATCGATAAGTACCTGTTTGGATATCCGATGCAAATTATTCAAAATTCTACGATAATCTGGCGAGCGTGTGGTTATTCAAACATTCATCTTACAACTACATATGTATAATGGAGAAAGAATTGATTTCTGAAATGTTTCATCAAGAAGTTTACAGACGATTAGGTCAAGGTTTCTTAGTTATTATTTGAATAATAGAATTATGAATTAATAATGATATGGCTTTGGTCTTATTAATTTGTATCTACTATTTATTTCGAATATTACTTCAAAGCATTACTTCCTTATTTTAGGAAGCAGAATTATTCTTAAAAAATTTGTTCGAACAACTTCCATTTCTGGCAGTAATAATAATAAATAATAAATAATAAATAATAGACATCACTGTTAAATATCATTAAAAGAAAATGTAAATTACTTTCAGTTTTTGCTTAACGTTCCCTTTTCGAATTCACCACTTTCTACCCTTTCAAAATTACCCCTAAAGTCAATTCTTTCCCCAATGAATAGCAGCAGCGTAAAAACGTTCAGTGATAGTTGAACTGACCGATAGATCGCCGCCGTAAAATGGATGAATGACGAACGTCTCGTTGCCTAAGTGAATGACACCGCTGACACCGTTACACGTGTGAAAAGCAGCGCTGGCTCCTGGATAATCCTTCACGGTGCCGTGATAGTAGCAGTGCTCTATCTCCTGTGAACATGCCGCAGGCAGGCCCTCGATAAAAGAG
Organism: Calliopsis andreniformis; assembly: GCF_051401765.1. Taxonomy (NCBI): domain Eukaryota; kingdom Metazoa; phylum Arthropoda; class Insecta; order Hymenoptera; family Andrenidae; genus Calliopsis; species Calliopsis andreniformis. The sequence continues at coordinate 4,853,950 of NC_135067.1, read as the reverse complement.
CACACGTTACGACCTCAAGTGAATCCCGTTGCATAATTACCTGTTTAGAACTTTGTTCCGCGCCGTTGGGTAAAAAGTCTTTTTGCATAAGATTCGGAGCTAAAAGTTGCCTGCAACATACAGAATCCCAACCCCTCGTGACCTCCAGAACGCATTTGAAAATATGGAGCAGCGTCGTTATTGGTTTTATGCAAACTTTAGCCCTTCTCCTTTTTTTGAGGAGTAGTCTTGAAGTTTTTAGGGAGTGTCTCATAACCGATGTTACAAGCTAAGGAATAAGCAATTTGATATGGCAACATATTATATGTAAGGGATAATTTTTTTTGTTGAGTTTGATTGATAATTGTGATTATTTACAAGTTTGAGGAAGTGTAGAAGGCATGTAGGGATATTAAGAGATAAGGAGAATGCTTCTATAGTAATTAGCCATGGGAGTATAGTGAATTAATAATACCTACATAAACTGAACATAAAGGATATTATGATATAAAAGAGATATTTGCAAAGTTTGGGCTATCAAAGTGAAACAGTCCTATTTAGCTATGGCCTAGGTTAAATTTTTAATATTTAAATATTCACATCACTAATTCTTCAAATAAAGAACACTGCAATTATTATTGAAAATAATAACATTCATCTAAATACAGCATAACTTGATTGAGAATTAGTGAGTGATTGCAGTTGTTCTACCCATATAAAAATATGGTGATCAACTTATGATTCAGCTTAGAGCTTTCCACATTTTACACTATAATTGGTAGAGTTGGGTTCAAATTCAAATTCCTCGACCATAGTCATGATTCTGAACTAATATTTAAATTCGCTAAAAACCATCGATTACGAGACGCTCTCTATAAAAACCGATCACAACGCGTTGGAGCTCCCACAATGATGGCCACTTACGTATTTAATTCTAAATCTAGGCGAAATTTGTGATTAAAGGCCTTGATCAAAAGGGACGTCCGATGAAAGTGTCTGCCCGTCTGAAAATCGAAGAAAAGGAAGATGGATCAGTGCGTCAGGACGAAACTTGCCTCGTTAAAATCCCTATGAGCTTTTGCCCCTCCATCCCCCACCCCGCCCTCCAACCTGACCCTTACACTTACTCTCGTTCTGCCTCGAGCATTTTGATATCCACCCTCTCCGTATCCTCTTTGAGGGAACTAAAACGTGACAAAGTTTCCGGATTAGTGCACCAGGCCGAGGCACCCCTTTTGTCGCTAATGCCCGATGAAGATCGATAGGAGAAGGCGATTACCTTGGGCACGCTGACTTCTCTTGTGGATATCCCCATTTTCTCGTGATGCCGTAACTGTACCGGATAGATGATCTGATAGAAATGAGCCCCGATATTTCGTACTAGCTCTTGGTTCTGTCGATACTCTCGAAGTAGTCGTTCGACCTCACCTGAAATCAATTTCCACCCGTACAGTCGAACGTCCTGCCTCTGGCTTCGCTCTCTGTTTTCGACGGTCCGACAAACGGTTCGATAATTCGTCTAATTAACGCGGACAGTGGCGAATCTCGCTATAGGACGACAGATCGTTAATAATGGATATGCTGGCAATGTATGGGTGGCACGTTTTCGAAACCAGTACTTATTCTTTGAGGGTTTATTGTGCTCATTCTGGGGGCGGAGAAAGTATTAAAAGCTCTGTCTCCTATGAACAATTTACTGGTAGAGTAATAAACGTAGCACAAATGGAGCACAAACTGAATATGGTCTGTAATAAAATGTTCTTTTTGTTTATGTTTTACTGTAATAACGCCTTAACATTAATATGGCTGCACGTTAAACTAATAGTTGGAGGATTTTATGATTCTATGGATACAAATGGGTTTTATTATAGTTTGTTATAAAGCTTTTGAAATTTAGGAGACTTGTGAAATTGAGCTTAGTCGATCTATGACTCGTGTATAAGTATAAGTGTAGACTGAAAAAGTCTCTAAATTAACGAACTTTAGAAAATTATGAACACTAGAACTGCTTTTCACAAATACAAATTTTAATTAGAAAGTTATTTATCAGTTTGATAAATTTTTTTATCAATTGTCGAAAAGTATATACCACCTAATGTCGGAGGCAGTAAAAATTGTTCAGTTACTCCGCCCACTATTAATAGTGTAATACTATACTAAAATATCTTAAAAAACACACTGTAAACTACCTACCCCCAAATAATAAGTAAATAAATAGGTAAATGTTTATTAATGTTCTAAAAAAATAAACTTTATAACAAATCATAATTGAATCATTTAACCAGATTTCAAGAGGCAATATTTAGTAAAATACATAAGTATAAGAGATTTGAAAATCATAAAGAATTCATTCTTAGGATCAGTGAATGCTTCAAGAACTGAAAGCCTTCTTAAAAGTGAGGATCACAGTGAAAGAATACTTAAATTATTACACTATAATGATCAAAGTACCCAAATAATTTGTCTGCCTACAACACTGGTTTTCCAACAACCGAAGAAAGATCTTCATGAATAATAGTTATTAACACTCGAAGTACAAAGAAAATCATTCCTACCAATAAATTACTCTCGACTAAAAAAAATTCAAGTAGAAGAAATATCTGTTACTGTACAACCTTTTTCAAGTGAAGGTTATAACATTTCCAGACCCTGGAAAGTAGGCAGTAAACGTTACTACTTCGCAAAGTTCATAAGGGCTCCAGGTAGCAGGCCCACGAGGCTCAGATCGACCGTAAGTTGCCGAAGTAAAATAAAACAGAGAGGGGCGTGCTCATTTCCAGGAATTTCATAAGCATGCTACGTGGTATTTTTCTATCGAGCTGCCAGGGTCAGTCTTATTTTGGTGTTCGTGGCGAACGGTCGCGTGTTCTGAGATCAGTGTATAGTAGACTGTGGCGGCGGTGAAGCAGTTGGGTCTATCATAATTGGCGCGATCGAAGGGGTAAGTTCTCTCTTCTCTCCTTTTCTCGGCGCTCACGCTAAACTGTTGCTGGCGGTGCTGCGAGCTACGATTGAGTCGAGATAATCAGTGAAGGGCCTACTCGAAGCGTGTGTAGTGTCTAGTTTACCCCTCTTATCGACTGTCCGGGCTTTGCCCGATTTAACCCGCGCCATTCAAAATGAAGTGCGCGGATAATTACTTGCCATGCATCTTCACTCTTACCCCCTGTCGACATCGCGTGCCGCGGAATCACGCGTAATGAATTATTACCGTCAGCCACTCGAATCGAGGACTCCACGCTCATACAGTCGTTTACGCTTCCATTTAGTCGAATGTCTCGGTTTTCTTCCGGTTGGGAGCTCGATCGCGAATGGCTGTATGCAGCGTGCCACCCCCGCTGTGTAAGCCTTTTGGGGCCACTCGTGAGGCATGATCAAAGTTACCTACGATTTTGATGTCTTGAATAATGGAGAGGCTTCTGAGATTTGAAGATTGAGTTCCTTGGGACTTTGTAGGTTTGTAGAAAGTGTTGGCGAAAATGCGATGTTGTATTTTTAAACAGAATTTCTTTCTTCAAAACGTATCTAGTTATACTTAATCATTGTGTTTTTATTACTGTGTTTACAATTTTGAACAGTTAGACTATCAAGTCTTGTATTGTTATTGGTAACTCCAAAATTTCTTAAAATTTTTTTAAATTGTCTGGAGATATTAAATCTAAATAATAGTGAAAATATATCCTATAAACATTTAGCACTTTCAAAGATTGATATTTAATTATTCATACTAATACAGCTAGAATAAATACATTAAATATAGGTATGATATTTTTGCAATGAAGTTTAGAAAAAAGGGGTTCCAGGTATATTATATAATTAACATTGCAAAGAGACTATAACATTTAAAGTAGTAGGTATCTTAATATTTTTTGTAAGATGTTGTATATCATAACTCCTTATAGCAAGTTTACTCAAGTTACTGTATCAAAAATGTGTTAAAATAACTTCCATAAAATTTAGACTTTCTCAGTCTATTAATATCTATAACTTATTCGCGACTATATTTCATGGTAACCATAAAAAGTAGAGTTACTATAAATATTGTGACATTTTTATATCAGCTAAGAGCTAAAACACTAAATTATTCAACACCTCTGTTGCGCTGATATTCACGTAAAAGACGTGAAAACAGCCTTATTCAAACTTATTCATAAAAGATCGTGCCTGAGCCATAAAACTGCAGAAGATTCTCGTAAAAGGGCGAGGCGAAAGATAGAATGTTCCACGACGGTGACCTTCCCTCATAAACTCGGCGAGCATTATCAATCCGCGTGTGCTATAAAATTTTTATGCCAGAAATTTTCGCCGCGGCCACGTGCACGTTGCCCACCTAGCCGAACGAAAAGACACGAACACGAGTGTCTCGCGCTGCCTAGGATCGATCGAAGAACAGAAGCGTAACTTCATCCAGCCGTTCTCGCGCGCTTCGGAATAACAATGCAAAGTTCCCCGGGGGAAACGCCGGTTTTCTGTGCGGTAAAATTTCGTTGCTGAAACGAACGGCACCGAGGAACTGGTAACCCCCGCCTGGAATCGTTCAAACGCGAAATTCCCGCGGTTCGACTTCCATTGTAAAGTCTGATTAAGAGTGTTCCAGACTCGCGGCGGTTTTACCCTCCGTCCCCCCTTGGAATTGGTATTTACGGGCGCAAAACCTCCTCGAGGCTGGACGTAAAGCTTCGGCGTTGGACTTCGCGAACACGCGGCGCGAGCTGGAGCTTCTGGAAGCAGAAATAATCGCCTGGGAATGGATTCGCAGTAGATTTCAATCGGGATTAAGGGGTTGCATATCGTATCTCTGCAGGTGAATTGTTACAACCACAGATCTGATTAATTTGAAGTAAGAAATATGAACGTTTGCATAAATTATTTTCTTTAACTGTGTTAAAAGTGGTTAACATGAAATTGTAATTGGTTAATTGAATATTCTTTGAAATATTTATTTGATTCTATATATTTTTGACTGACTTGAAATTGTTAACTAAAATACGTACGTGTATTTCTCTGATTCTATGTGAAGATCACAAGAAAAGAACTTGATAAGTTCATATTTGTCCATTGTTTATTTTCTTTTTATGTTGTTTGGTAGCAAAAAGAGAGTGCTTTTATGTCACAGTTGAAAAGATGAAAATTTTAATAAATCCCAAGATATAACCATTTTCATAATGAGAGTACAGAGACATAATTTAACAAATCCATGTGAAGCAGGAAGAGAATATGATAAATTGACGAGGCACTCAAAGATATTAAATAGCTTCTAATAATTGTATTGAAGAATATTAACTATACTGGTTGCATGATTCGTTCAATTCTTAAAATTGTTCTCTTGCAAAATTTAGAAAATGAGACTTATCAAGGATTTTCCTTGTAGTCGTCATGTGCAATGAAATATTTGAATTTGATTAAGTATAAATCTTGTATAAATACCTACAAATAATACCTACTGATCAATTTATCACCCTATTGACTGTCTTGCTTTGACCTGTA